>NW_017722809.1:0-6514 GCF_001865875.1 Lupinus angustifolius | reverse complement strand
GATTAACATTTTGTTGCCTCATGTTCATATGCTTGAAGAAGGAGTCACATTCCAACTCAGATGTACATCCACATTGTAAACCCAACATTACACTTAAACATCATATGCACTAATGATCTATCTCCAAAGGTATGGAAATTGATGTATGTCATTAAGGTTTAGGTGCATGATTCTTCAAACAAAAAAAATTTCATTTCAGCTCAAGGAGCTAAAAAAAATGGGTTCATGATTAATACGGGTTGGCTTTCTGGCTGTATCTTGACTATCCTAAACTAGGCCTTAGTCATCTCCATGGTATTCCCTACTTAATGACAACCAAAAATCAGGCAAAGCTAATTAATGCAATTCCAGCAAAATTACTCATCTGTGTATAGATATATTCTCTCACCAGGTTTAAGGTCATATTCCTTTGACTAACTGCTCATTATTCCACCTATTTTCTTAATTTCTTAAGCCACAGGCTTTTGAATTTATACAAGATGTGTCTCTAATATGATTGGTTGCTTAAAGAATAAGTAACAACCAATAAGAGGAAAGATTACTAACTAACTTAACTACTTTAACTAAGAAAAGAAGAGAAACAAAAGGAATTAGAATTTTTAATATGATTGTTCACATTTTACTTTTTGTTTTCCAAATTTCTGTACCACCCCCCCACACTCTTACTATCAACCCTTGTGGTTCTCCTTCTTCAATTGACTCTTATATTTTGAGTTTTCCTTTTTGTTTTTGGCAAAATTGACATTTTGTTGCCTCATGTTCATATGCTTGAAGAAGGAGTCACATTCCAACTCAGATGTACATCCACATTGTAAACCCAACATTACACTTAAACATCATATGCACTAATGATCTATCTCCAAAGGTATGGAAATTGATGTATGTCATTAAGGTTTAGGTGCATGATTCTCCAAACAAAAAAAACAAAAATTTCATTTCAGCTCAAGGGGCTACAAAACAAATGGGTTCATGATTAATACGGGTTGGCTTTCTGGCTGTAGCTTGACTATCCTAAACTAGGCCTTAGTCATCTCCATGGTATTCCCTATTTAATGACAACCAAAAATCAGGCAAAGCTAATTAATGCAATTCCAGCAAAATTACTCATCTGTGTATAGATATATTCTCTCACCAGGTTTAAGGTCATATTCCTTTGACTAACTGCTCATTATTCCACCTATTCAGTCTGTGTTTGAGTCAACATTCATATCCCGAAACAATTGACTTAAGAGCTCTAATTAATCACAAACAATTGACTTCAGAACTCTAATTAATCACAATCACAGAGTCACAACTTTTCTTACATGTTTCTAGCAAGCATACTTGGATAGTCTAAAACATTTTACCAGATTTTGTTTTCATTCACTACAGATGTTACTCAGCTTGAACCAAACATACTCATCACATAGTACAAAAACACAAAATACACATATTACTTACATCCTAAACAAACAACCTAAACAGACAACCTACACATACAACCTAAACATTGATTCTAAACATGCAACCTAAACAGAACATAAACACGTAAACAACTAAACGTACAGAAGAACCAGGTCTTTGATTATTGTTTTTGAGGCCATCTTGATGCTCATGAAGCCATAAAATCATCCTCATCATTATTATTATCTCCATCTCCATCATTATCCTCTGCCTCGGCTCCAGCATATCCTGAAGCTCCTGCCACCTCCGAAAAATTAGGCATGACCCCAGGCCAAGGAAATTGTTGAGTGAAAGTGTCCGTGGAACCCCAAAATTGGTTCCCTAGACTCAAGAACTGAAATGCAGAAAACAATCCTTGTTGCTGAAATACTTGTCCTTGTCTCAACATCTTGTTTTGAAGTGCGAGATGCTCATTTTGCTGGCTCAGGTGCTTATTCTGCAAGCTCAAGCGGTGAAAGTGCTCCTGAAGTGAGAGATCTGGAGGGGATGGTTGTGAATTAGAACCTTGACCTTGCTGAGGATCAGAATTCCCCGTAAGTTATGAATAATATATTGCATGGTAATCGGGGGTTTAATTTTTTCAGTTCGATTCACTTGAACCCCTTGCTGGGCGCAGAGTTCAGTGATCAAGGATGGATAACTCAAAGAGCCTTTCTTCCCCGCACGAACCACAGTGTGGAACATCTCCTAAGCTATGACTTCAGCCACATCAATTGTCATGCCCCGCAAGATAGCAAACACCAGATAACACATCAGCAGGGGCATAGAGGAAACGTGGCTGTTAGGTTGAACATTATGCAGTACAAAAATCATCCACGCCAGAGCTAGCCGAGTCATATATTTTCTATAGATACGAAGAGGTTGTCCATCATTATTGCAGCTATATGATCGCCCAGGTACACATAATAACACAGCAGTGTTGCCTAGAGTGAACTCCTGGTCGACAAGTGCTTGGTGAAATTCACACAGAACCCCCTCCCGAGCCTCAAACGGGTTATTCAGCAAAGTGTTGATTGTATCCCGATCAAAAAGGATGGTCTTTCCCCTCACCCAGGATTGGTTGACAAACTTCTCCCCATCCAATGGGTACGCATTAGCATAGAATTCGCACACCACCTCAGGGTCAAACTTGTCATGTGGCTTGGCCACGACACCCCACTTCAGTGCATTTAGAGATGTCATGAAAGCAGGATATTCACTTGCTTCCATTTGCACTCTTCTTTCAGGGACGAAAATCCAATTAAGGAGCAAGTTGTATCGTTCCTGTTTTCCCTTCTTCCTGAACTTGGAACGATCGAACTCCATTGGGGGTTGTGAACCCGATGCACCTCTGAGTTTCTTTGGGGGAGGGGGTTGCTTGTTGGCAACTGTTTTCTTTCTCAGTTGTCCGCTCATGATGCTACTAGAGAATGTGTGCTTCTTAGATGATGATGATGACGATATGCAAGAATTTGGAGAGGAAACACGAATTGCTCTTCTTTGTTGGAGAATAGGGTGAGAGGGAATGAAGCCTAATCCCTTTTCTGTCCATTTTAAAGAACCAATTCGTGTCCCTCTCGCCCGGGCGAGGTATTCTCGCTTGGGCTAGCATAATGATAGCTGACTCTTGAGTTCTCGCTTGGGCGAGGGAACTCTCGCCTAAGCGAAAAATTCAGAATTGCCCACCTGTTTCTCTCGCTTGAGCGAGGAATTGTCGCTTGAGCGACGAGAAACAGTAGCTAAAAGGTTTTTTTACTGCTTGAGCGATGATGTTTCGCTTAAGCGAGAAATCCAAATCTGTAAATTGGATATTCTCGCCTGAGCGAGGAGATCTTTTCTCTGAGTCTTTTTTTTTTCAAAGATAAAATGAAAATAAAATGAAAGGAGACTGGATTGCCTTCCAGGTAGCGCTTCTTTAACGTCACTAGCTTGACGCCACCACCCAGGTAAGGTTTTAATCTTTGACCGTTAACTATCCAGCTCCACTGAGAGGCTGGATCTTGCAACTCGATTGCCCCGTGTGACTTGACTTCTTTGATTAGAAATGGGCCTGACCATTTAGACTTCAACTTGCCGGGAAAGAGTTTCATCCGAGAATTGAACAACAAGACAGTTTGACCCACCCGGAAATCTTGCTTTCTGATCTTCCGGTCATGATAAAGTTTGACCTTTTCCTTATACAGTTTGGAAGACTCATAAGCACTGAGTCTCATCTCCTCCAATTGTTGAAGTTGTAACTTTCTATGATCACTTGCTGCCTTTGCATCCAGATTGAAGAACTTTAAGGCCTAGAATGCCTTGTGCTCAAGCTCAACAGGTAGATGACAAGCCTTCCCGGACACCAGCGGAAACGGGGATAGTCCAGTAAGAGCTTTAAAAGCGGTGCGGTAAGCCCATAGCGCATCATCCAACTTGAGAGACCAATCCTTTCTTGTGGTTGACACATTTTTCTCGAGTGTTCTCTTGATCTCTCTATTAGATACCTCCGCTTGCCCATTGGTCTGCGGGTGGTAAGGAGATGCCACCTTGTGCCGGACTCCATAATGCTGAAGGACCTTCTGTAGTTGAGAATTGCAGAAATGGGATCCTCCGTCACTAATTAGAACCCGAGGTGTGCCAAACCGACTGAATATATTTCTTTTCAGGAACTTCACTACGGTCTTGGCATCATCCTTCTGTGCAGCTACCGCTTCAACCCATTTAGACACATAATCCACCGCTACCAAAATGTAAACGTGTGAGCATGAAGGTGGAAATGGTCCCATGAAATCGATACCCCAACAGTCAAATACTTCAAGTTCCTGACAATAGGATGGACTGATTCCATGTAAATCAGCTAATGTCCACCCAATTGCACCAGCATTTTTCTTGAGCACCTCGATGACTTGTTGTTCTTCTGCAGATGACAAGGTGTTGTTGATAATCACCGGTTTCTGATCTCCTTCTTCCAAAAACACATATTTCAAGTGCACAGGGAGTTGTTTCAACTCCACCTTTGGAACCTCGGAACTTTGATCTTTACCTAACTTCTCCACATGACTCTGATCAGTTACAACCTTGCGGGATGCGTCCAACTCTGCCAAATATGACTTCATTAGTTTATCCTCAATTGGACTGTTTCCTTCCAGCTCTCCCATCAAAACCTTTTCCAAGGGATTAGTGCTCTTCATATGAATGTCATCAAGCAAAAATAAGTCCTCAATGACGTCCACACGAAAGCAATGTTGCTTGTCCCTTGGATGCTGCATAGCTTCGAACACATTAAAGTTGACTTCTTGGTCCTCCACTCTAACCTTCAGCTTACCATCATCAACATCAATAATGACCCTTGCAGTTTTCATGAAGGGTCTACCCAGAATTAGGGGAACTTCCTTGTCATCTTCAATATCCATGATAACAAAGTCTACGGGGAAGACTAACCCATCGACTTTTACCAAGACATCCTCTGCCACTCCATATGGATACTTGACAGATTGATCCGCAAGTTGCAATGTCATTCTGGTAGGCTTGATCTCTAAATCCCTAATCCTTCTCAGCATAGAAAGAGGCATAAGATTAATGCTAGCACCCAGATCAAGCAGCGCCTTTCCCACAGATAGCTCACCGATTGTGACTGGTATTGTGAAGCTGCCTGGATCTTTAGTCTTTTCAGGCAAAGACTTCTGGATTATAGCACTGCACCCAGCTTCCAATGTCACAGTTTCTTCTGACATTTTTCTTTTCTTTGTCAACAAATCCTTCATGAATTTGGCATAAACAGGCATTTGTTCCATTGCCTCCATAAAAGGAATGTTGATCTAGAGATTCTTGAATAAATCTAAGAATCTAGCATACTGACGCTCTTTATCTTTCTTGGAAGGACGTTTTGGATAAGGGATATCCTTCAACTGAGGTAATTTAGTTTTCTTCTCATCATCATTCTCCCTTGTAACAGTATTAGTAGTATCACCTTCCTCATGTTCTACCTCCTTACCCTNATTCTCTCCAATGCTTTTACCAATAACCTTACCACTTCTGGTAGTGATAGATTTGCAGTGCTCTTTCGGGTTGGTCTGAGTGTTAGCGAAGAATTTCTGTCTGTCTGCATTCTAATCTGCCATTTGCTTGGGCAACTGACCCACTTGAGTCTCTAGATTCCTGATGGATGCATCAGTATTTTTCTGATTGGAAATAGAAACTTGCATGAACTTCTCTAATGTTTCCTCTAATTTTGTTTGTCGCTCATGCATTGGTGGATGTTGACCTTGTTGATATGAAGACTGATATGGTGGTTGTCGGTTAGATGGCCCAGCTTCTTGCCTCCACCCAAAATTGTGATTCTGATTCTGGTTTCCCCTCCACCCCTGTGAGAACTGATTGTTGAACGGAGGGTTGTTGGGGAAATTACCTTGACGAGGTGGATTATTGACATACTGAACTTCCTCTTCTGGTCTGTTGATATGCATCGAACAATGACCACTGACATGATCACCACCACAAAATTCGCAGCATAATACCTGTTGATGGACTGGAGGAGTCTGAACCACATTAAGTTGTTGAGGCAACTTGGTCATTTGTTTGGTTAGTGCCTCAATTTGTTGAGTTAGAATCTGATTCTGAGCTAGAATTGCATCAGAAGTACTCAAATCCAACACTCCTCGCTTCTGCACTGTTCTTCTGTTATGCTGAGCTTGTTTGTTTGTAGCAGATAAAGCAGTGATAATTCTAGTTGCTTGTTATTCATCCACCGACATCATAGTACCACCAGCTGCAGCATCTAGAATCATCTTTGTTTCTGGTTTCAACCCATTTCAGAAGATGTTTAATTGATCAATATCCTCAAAACCATGATTCGGGCATTTTCTGAGTAACGCCTGAAAACGTTCCCAAGCTTCATAAAATGCTTCATCAGCCCCTTGCCTGAAGGTTGATATCTCAAACTTCGCATGTACATACCGAGCTGGTGGAAAAAATCTTGTTAAAAACTTGGACTCCAAGTCACTCCAACTCGTCAAGCTCTGAGTTGGATGAGATTTCAACCACTCTCTAGCTTCACCCAACAAAGAGAAGGGGAATAGCATCATATAAGCAGCTTCCCGCTGAGCATCATTAT
>NW_017722808.1:0-1510 GCF_001865875.1 Lupinus angustifolius | reverse complement strand
ACCCATTGTGGCCACCAATTCATAGAAATTGTCGAGGTGAGCATAAGGATCTTCATAATCTTTTCCTGTAAATTGGTGAGCACTAACCAGGTTCAAATAGGCTGGCTTGATTTCCACAGTCCTATCCGTTTTTGGGATAACAATGCTTGAATAGTGCCTTGGGCCCTGGTACATGGCATAATCGCCTAAAGTCCTCCTTGGAGGATTAGGCCTTTGATTATTTCCTGCAGCATTATTCTCCATTTGATTTGATTTAGGCTCTGAATCTTCAGACTCTGCACTGTGCTTCCTTAATACCTTGGTTCTTCTTTGCTTTCGCTTTCTTACGATTACTCTTTGCTGACTTCTCAATTTTAGGATTCTACTCCAATTGCTTGTCAGTAGCTTTACCTCGCAAAAGCATAAATAAGACAACTATGGTAGAAGTTAGCACAAGGGTTAGCTATACAGAAAAATATAATTAAAGAATAACTATGTGCAACTCCCAATTGAATTTATAAAGAACTAATATAAATCGCTCGTCGTTCCCCGGCAACGACGCCAAAAACTTGTTAGATATTTTTATATAACGGCAAGTGTACCGTATCGTGCAAGTAATAAAATCCGGTAAGGTACCGGGTTATCGTCCTCAGGGAGTGGAGAGAATTTATACTAATTCCTACAAAAATCAATTGAGCAACTATGTACAATATTTGGTTGATAAATTTGCATTGGGTTTGAACAATAATAACTTGAGTAAACAATTTTAGATAATAAAACAAAATAGTCGAGATCGAAACTCATCATTCTTTCCCTTTATACATCCATGGATTCAATTCTTAATAACTTGTGAAGTTACTAAATTTGCCGTACATTTTCATAAATCAATTACACCAATCCCCTGGATGTAACATTCCTAAGTAATCACCCAACTTCCAATTCCTCAGATAATTGAAGGACTAACTAACATTAAACTCAAATGTAAAAGCAGTTCCTACATCATTGTCCATCCCTAGATCAATTATGTAGGAAGAAAGACAATTCAGGTCCAGTATCAAGTTTAACTTCCCAGTTAAACTTGAACCTTTAATCGTGAATTCAGTAGTTAATTGAAATCATGCAATAAGTATGGAACAACTTTCCAAAATCAAATAACATTAAGATAGAATTGAATCCAGGAGTACAAAAGTTTAAGAAGATTACAATTCGATTCCCAACTACGAAGAACTAGCCACTCATTCTCGCTATTACAACGCCTAAATCATGAACTAATACAAGGAAAGTGTGTAATAGAATCGTTTCCACGATTTCTATCTTCTTCCTTCTCTATTTCGTGCCAGATTTCTTTTCTAAAAATGAGTGAGTCCTCTTTTCCATTCTGAAACTGCTACTTCTACTTCCAACTTCCATGCTCTCGCCAAAGCTAAAGATTCTCGCTTGGACGAGGATCCAAGAGATTCCCAAGCTTGAGCACCTCGCTTGGGCGAGGTGTCCTTCGCTTGAGCGAAGAACAACAGAAGCAATTGGTGAA
>NW_017722807.1:0-1309 GCF_001865875.1 Lupinus angustifolius | reverse complement strand
GCGAGACTTGCAATATTCAGAATCTTCACCCTTCTTCTTTTTCTCCTCTTTTCTTTATTTATTAACCTGAAACAACAAAAACACAATAAATTCCTAAACAGAGCAAGATTAACTAAGTTATCAGGAATTGTACACAATTATAACATAAATGCATACTAAGTGCCCCACAAATCATGTACAATTTTACTACAATTTGGCACTTAACAGAACTTTGTTTCCAAATCACTCCAATTGTTTAAGCTTTGGGTTGGATGTGATTTTAGCCATTCCCTAGCTTTACCAAGGAGAGAAAATGGAAAGAGAATCATGTATGCAACTTCCCTCTCGGTGTCAGAATACCCCATAGTGGCCACCAATTCATAGAAATTGTCCAAATGAGCATACAGATCTTCATAATCCTTCCTCGTGAACTGATGAGCGCTGACTAGATTCAGAAAGGCAGGCTTGATTTCCACTACCCTAGCGGTGTGTGGATTCACAATGCTAGAGTAGTGCCGAGGACCTTGATACATAGCATAATCTCATAAAGTCCTCCTTGGAGGATTAGGCCTTTTTTTATTATCAGCAGCATTATTGACATTTTCCATCTTCTCGGACTGAGATTCTAAAACTGTAGGAACTGTAGCCGATTCAGAGCTACATTGTGCTTCTTGAGGACCTTGTTGTCCCTTCTCTTTTGCTTTCTTCCGGTTACTTTTAGCAGACTTCCCAATCTCTGGATTGTATTGTAGTTGCTCTTCTTTAGATTTACCTCGTAAAAGAAAAATCAGAAGACTACAACAAATGTTAGCACACGGGTTAACACTATACTACAAAGAATTAAAGAATAACTATGTACAAAACTCAATAAACTCTATAAAGAACTAATGTAAATTGCTCATTGCTCCCCAACAGTGGCGCCAAAAACTTGTGAGATATTTATGAAATGACAAGTGCACCGTATCGTCCAAGTAATAAAATCCGGTAAAATACCGAGATATCGTCCTCAGGGAGCAAACTAGATTTACACTAATTCCTACAAGAATGAATTGAGTATATATTTACAATGATGTTTTTATAAAATTTTGTGTTTAGTTATGAAAAATCATAAATTGAACGAAAAACAAGTAAAATAAATTGGGATCGAAATGCATTGTTCTTTCCCATTGACATCCATGAATTCAATTCCAAGTGACTTGTGAAGTTACTGATTCAGATGCACATATCATTCAAATCATTCACATTAATCCCTTGAGTGTAAAATCCTTAAATAATCAATAAAATACCATTTCCTTGGATATTTGACCGATTAACTAGCATTAAGTTCCAT
>NW_017722806.1:0-1252 GCF_001865875.1 Lupinus angustifolius | reverse complement strand
AAGAAGAAATTAGTAGCAAAGTAAATTCATGCATTAAGAATGGGATGAACTTCCCAAAATCAAATAACAATTACAATGGAATCGAATCCAGGAGTACAAAGGTTAGAAGATTACATTTCGAATCCCACAACGAGATCTAATTACTCTTTCTCGCTATTACAACGCTCGAATCGTGAAAATTATACAAGGAATAATGTGAAGTAGAATCCTTTTCATGATTTCTATCCTAACCTCCCTATGTTTCTCTCTACTTTCGTGCCTCAACTTTTGGAAAGTGAATGGATCCCTTTCTGACTTCCGAAACCGCCAATATCAGTTCCAACTTCCAAGCCCTCGCCCAAGCTAGAGATTCTCACTTGGGCGAGGATCCTTCGCTTAGGCGAGGATCAGGTAGGATATCATGACCTTTTTAGCTCCAATTGTCGCTTGGGTGAGGGACAACAGTGATTTTTCTCCTATTTATGGCTTGGGCGACCATTTCCTTGCTTAGACGAGGCTTGCAGTGCTCAGAAGTACCAATCTTCTCCTTTTTCTCATTTTTTTCTTAAATCTTATCCCGAAACAACATAAACACATAAAATTTCATACACAGAATAAGATTACTAAGTTATCATGAATCTTACACAGTTACAACATAAATGTGCACTAAGTGCCCCAAAAGCATATGAATTTCCTTAACAATTTGACACTTAATAATGCTAAATTAATTCCGACTACTTCATAAGTGTATATTAATGTTTACCTTTGGGTAATTCATTAATGTACCATACTAGACATAATGATACTAAAAGTAATTCACATGATTTGGTAAAAATGCATACATTTATTAGAAACATTTACTATCTTTGGATATATAAATATAATTAATGACATATTTACACTATCAACATTAATGCTCATTAATTATAAGAACAAATAATTAACATTTGAGCAATTTTTAACTGTCTTATAATAATGAACTTCAATTTACTCATAAACAAATAATTGTTATATTATTCATAGTATCAATTTGATGAGTAAATGAAATATGATCATAAAATTTTGGAATTAAATAAACATAAAGATTTGACCACTTTAGTGATTAACAAATCTATCATACAATAATTCCAAACAACTACCAAGTCATAATAGTATACATATATATGACTCACAAATTTGCCCATAAAGTATAAAGTTGCATACATATGAAACAATTCTATCAAAAGTTCAAATGAAATTAACTTATTATATATATATATATATATATATATAT
>NW_017722805.1:0-20025 GCF_001865875.1 Lupinus angustifolius | reverse complement strand
ATATGATACTTATAAACGTAATCACAAAAAATATGATGCAAAAATAACTCCTTATATTTATAATTTTATATAGAGAATATAGAGGTGAGATATTATCCAATACAATTTGAATTTTATTTATTGAGTTATTTAAGAATCAAATATTTTCTATAATCACACTTTCAACAAATAAATGCTTATACAAACGCATTTATAATTGTTAATATTCTACATATACACTCAAAAATCAACGTTAATATTGCACCTATATGAATTGGAAATATAATGTTTCAATACATGATTTATTGATATTATAAAATATATGTATATTATATTTGCATTACGCATAAACAAAGAAACGACCCGTACAAGTGCACGGGTACACTGCTAGTTGCATATAAAGCCTTCTGGCATATATAAAAAACAGAAGAAGCAGAATATATGAACAATGAAATGATCTATTTCTACATTTTGTTTATTATCGTAATGCAGTGGAAATAATTATATATGAGTTCTCTAAACATTTAAGAACATATTTCAAAAACATTATTCAGGATCGAATCAAAATTAATAGAAAACTATAAGTTCTTAAACACAATGCTGTGATACCATATGTAAACTTTATATTATTGAATACATGTGTAAATGGATCTTAAGAAGTCATAGTTTTCACATAATAAGAATGAATATAGATTATCAACCTTTATCCATGGCGGCACAATCTTCCTTTGTTATTCTGTGTTGTCCTTCGTCAATAGAGAAACTCTTCTATCTTTTTCCCTTTCTTTATATACTCTTCCTTTATTGATGACATATAGAGCAACGTTTCTGGGCAGAGATAGAACAATGTTGAAAAAGTTATTGAAATGAGTATATATTAAATTATTTGTTGCTTAATAATTTCATAGGTTCAATTATTTATCTTATGCCAAACACGAGTTAGTTGTTAATATGTTAGTATTTTAATGTGGGGTGAGACTCCACTCTCAACCTCCTACGCCCTACCATCAACCACCCTTATAAATGCACTCCATTCCTTACGACCACCCTCTTCACCATCAGACCACCTTATGACTCCCATTTCTCTTAAATCATTGGTAGCATATACAATTTCCATTCAAGTTACACTAATCCACTTAAATTTGGTTGCAAACTACACTACCCAAATAAATTTTTCAGCCTCTCCATTATTAGTACTTATGATATTAGTACTCATGGCATTAACGCTAAGGATTTAGTAAACTGGCTTAGTCAAACTATATCTGGATATTGAAGTATTTATACCAAAATTTGGTGGAAAAATAATTTCTTGATAAAATAATACGTTTTAATTTAGCATTTGCGCTTGATATACTATTACTATAACATCAACTTTTTTGGTGACAGGATGAAGAGTATGATCCAAATTTAATATCTTGAACAAGGACTTTTATTCATATTATTATTATTTAACTCAATGTATACAAATTAAAAAAAGTAAATATAGAAACAACTTTCATGATTAAGTTTAGAGTATCAAACAAGCTAAAACAATAATAATTTATTCCAATTATTTCAAATCCTTGTTTACTGAGGTGCCTTCAAAGAATCCAACCTTAGATGGAGTAATTTTCAGAAGTCTTTTTGAGGATCAGAGGTGGACCTTGGATTCTGTCTTTGGTGAGGAGGAGATTAGGTTGGTTGTTTGGAGTTGTACTGGTGATAGAAGTTTTGGTCGATTCTAATTTTAAATTTTTTTAAGCTTTCTGGAATATTGTCAAGAAGGATATTATTCTTTATATCTAGGAATTTTATTCATCTGGTAAGCTGCCAAAAGGTCTTAATACCTATTTAGTAGTCCTAACAAGATTCAGAATTTTGGACCAATTTATCTTGTTGGCTCATTATACAAAATTTTGGCTAAAGTCTTGGCAAGTAGGTTAAAAGTGATAACAGACTCGCTTATTAGTCCATCTCAATTGGCTTTTATTCAAGAGAGAAATATTCTTGAATTAATTGCGGTTATGAATGGAATTATTTATCAACTAGAAAGGTTAAAGATAGTTGTCTTTTGATCAAGGTTGACTTTGAAAAAGCTTATGATTTTGTTGATTGGAGTTTTATTGATTATATATTGTCTAGAATTGGCTTTTCAGAAATATAGAGAAAATGGATTAGTGTGTGCCTTTCATCTACTTCCATGTTTGTTTTGGTTAATGATACTCCTTCGAATTAGTTCTCAGTTTCAAAGGGAACTAGACACTGTGATCCCATGGTGTCGTTTATTTCCTTCTGGTTGAAGAAGGAGAAGAATATATTATATAGAGTCTTTTAAAAAATTTATGTGTACCAATTTGATTCTCAATAAAATAAATTTTTGGTGTTAGAAAACATGTTAAAAAGAATTAACTTAATTCACATTTGATATTTTTTGGATCATTTTAGATTTTTTAATTTTTGTTAGACCAATTGAGGGATCAAAACAGGTATTTAGTCATTCACTTAGTTATCCTGCAAGAAGTGTATATATAATCTTCAATTTTTTTTAAGACAAAAGGTGCAATTGCACCCAATGTTTGTATAAAAAACACCGTCCCAACAAATTAAACCTCATCAGAAAAAGTATAAATTGTCCTAATTTAGTAACAACTTGTTGCAATATATATGATTCCAATTCCAGCATATATATTTTTTGGTAGAACCCATTCCAGCATGTTTAGTCAACAAAAAGGGGAATATATGAGTAGATTGCACTGTCTCACAATTTATTTTCGCTAACAAAAAGTTTGAATTTGTAGGAGCATATAAGAGGTGCTCAACTTGGCCAGATAATTGCTTCTATCAACAGAAGTTTTTTTTTGGTGCTTTTCAAATGTAGATGGTCCTTGCATGGCATCAGGAACAAAACCTCAATGTATGATTTAAATTGAAAACAAAAAAGAGAATGATAGCAAGAAAGAAAAAAGGAAAGAGAGAGTGCATATTGGGTTCAGCTGTTTAACATTTATTCTATATTGCAGCCATTATTTCGTCTAGGTTCATGGTTGAATGTGGTAGCCTAGAATTCCTTATATGAGGCTATTTGTAAAGCTTGGGGCAATTTACGTGGCTTTGTTGTTTCAATAATGAAATAATTATGTACCAAAAAATGAAATAATTAATGCTCCCATATCATATTCGTATTCATGGGCATTCACGTTAAAGATTTGGTAAACTAGATTAGTCAAACCATATTATTTATACAATATTTGGTTGCATAATTTCTGAAAAAATAACACATTTTTATTTAGCATTTTTGCTTAATATAATACAACATTAACTTTTTTCATGACATATAATGAAAAATATGATCCAATTTTAACGTCTTAAATACTACTGACCTCTACACCAAAAAATATGTCTAACCTTTATTCATATTTTTATCAGAAACAACTTTTATAATCGATTTTGAAATGTAAACAAGCGAAAATAATATTAATGCATTCTCATCATTAATGACGTCCAATAATACTATGCTTATAAAATGTCTAGGATAATGTCCAGGGTGACAAACTTTTGCAAGGGGATATGTAATTATAATGTTTTCTACTTGGTGTTTTTTCGGAATTCCGGTTGGTGCAAATCCTAAAAGTCTTTTTGGAAGTACAAAACTCATCTCCTTTGGTGGTAGGATAACTCTGCTAAAATTGGTATTAAGTTCCTTACCTATCTACTTGTTTTCTTTCTATAAAGCCCTGATTTCTATTGTTAATGTGATTTACAAAATTACAAGGCACTTTCTTTGGGGAGGGGAAGAAAGAAAAGGGATTCATTGGGTAAGGTGGGTGAAAGTGTGTAGGCCTAAAGAGAAAGATGGTTTGAGGATTAAAAATTTATTCTTGTTCAACTTAGCTTTGTTAGGTAAATGGAGATGAAGATTGTTAAGTAAGGGAGATTCTTTATGGTGAAAGTCTTAAAATCGAGGTATGGGTATGGGATTTTGAGGTGCGGAGGGGATAGTGACTTAGAGTGTTTTAGGAGGGATTCTTCTTGGTGGAGAGAACTAGGTAGTCTTAGTCAATCTAGGGAAGGTATAAGTTGTGGGTGGTTCAATGGTGGGTTACGTAGGTCTCTAGGGAGTGGCTCTTCTATTAGATTCTAGACTGATTTATAGGTGGGGAGAGATACGCTCAAAAGTTCTTTTGCTAGATTGTTTCAAGTGCCATTGGATAAAAATACAACTATTGACTCCTTGGGTGCTTGGAGGAATGGCGTCTGGACTTGGAGCTTGAGATGAAGAAGAAATTTGTTTTCTTGGGAGGAAGAGGATCTTGACGAGCTCCTAAGACACATCAATGGTTCTTTGCCTAAACAACATATTGTTGATTCTTGGACCTGGATTCATGCTCAAAGTGGGCAATACACGGTTAGAAATTCTTACCAATTTCTTCAAAAGGTGGAAGCATGCGACACTATTGTTTTCTTCAAAAAAAATTGGGATTGCAATGTTCCGACAAAGATGAAGTGCTTTGTTTGGAAGATTGCATTAGATGGAATTCCAACTAAAGTGAATCTTGCACATAGAAGTGGATTAAGTGCTCATGATAACATTCTTTGTTCTCTTTGTGGTCAGTTGGAGGAATCTTCTAGCCACCTATTTTTCTCATGTTCTTTATTCAATGCTGTTTGGCAAAAGCTTTATTCTTACTTTGGACTAACCTCTATTATTCAAAATGGTATTAAGGCTCTTTTTCTTTTCATGAATATGCCTTAAGGTTGGATAACAAGAATCACCATTGGTGGGTGGCCTCTTCTTTGACACTATTTGGACAATTTGACACATTAGGAATAAAGTTATTTTTGATAGTATGAGGTTCACCCTAGATGATGTGATGAAGCTTATTTTTCTAAATTCTTGGAGTCTTCTCAATGCTCGATTTCTTTGCTTCTCCTATTCTTTTGTTGATTGGGTGAAACATCCTTCAAATTGTCTTTCTCTTTGTTAATTTAGAGATTATGTGAATATGAGTACCACTTGTTCTCCTAATTTTATTTTCTCTTGATTAATAAAGTTTTTCATTACTAATCAATTATTTTTAATATTTGTGCTAATATATATTTTATTATCACACTTTATTTATGAGCTTTTATAATACAAGATACTTCAATTCACATGGTTAGCACACCTTTTTGTTCACTAATGCAGACTCATCACATTAAGTTTTCAATGGCCTTATAATTTATATAAGCATGTACCCATTTATTTTTCTACAAGTACATTTGGAACAAAGAATATATATATAATACTCTCAATATTAGATACATACAAAATTAATTTCATCTAATTTTGTTTGAAGTCACTTTAGAATATGTATAACACTTTTTGGTTCTAGATCTCTCTAAAACATTTTTTATATATGTTTCATAAGATAAAATTATTGTCTAACTCATATATTGTTTCACTCATACATCACAAAATATCTATTTTGTTCTATATGTCTCTAAAAATTTCTTTATATATGCTTTATGAGATAAAATTATTGACTCACTCATATATACTCATATATTTTCAGTTCAAAGTTACTAGAGAAAAATCTCTTATAATCTAATACAAGAGATCAAGATCCTTATTGTAAGCAAAACATCATCAATATAGAAAGTCATGAATATAAAAATTCTTCTACTATCCTTTAGATATATAAAATTGATGAAGAATGTTTTCCTTAAATCTAGGAATGAATAATGATATTAAACTTAAGATCCTATTATTGAGAATATCACATAAATCTATATATTTTTTAAGTTTACACATAATTTGTTCCTTTCGTTCTTATGCAAACTTCATTAGTCGTAAGCAAAACATCATCAATATAGAAAATCATGAATATAAAAATCTTCTACTATCTTTTAGATATATAAAATTGATGAACAATGTTTTCCTTAAATCTAAAAGAATGAATAATGATATTAAATTTAAGATCCTATTATTGGGAATATCACATAAATCTATATATTTTTTAAGTTTACACATAATTTGTTCCTTTCGTTCTTATGCAAACTTCATTAGTTGATCTTATAAATATCATTAGCTAAATCCCACCCCGAAAGACTATAATTTTTTCTTTTATTTTACATCTATTTAATATCAATTTCATGATGACTATGATTCAGTCTTTCTAAAATAATTGTGAAAAATCTCTATAATTAATGGCAATATTTCGAGCAAATCCTTTTGTAACTACTACTTTAGTTTTGTAACATTTCAAAGTTACATGAGAGTCATGTTTGATATTTAAACATTGTCCTTACCACCTTAGTAACTGAACATATTCATAAACTTGATTATACTTTATGAGTTTTACCATTTCTTCCATAACATCTAACAATTTATTACTATTATCATCATTCATGACTTCAGAAAAAATAATTGTGAAGTTTTTTTATTCTAAATTAATTTTAACTCATATAAATAAGTTATATAATCCTAAAAATAACTAATTTTATTTCTCTTCAAGATATTTCATTCTTAAGATTTGATTATTTATTTATTTTTCAAGTGGTTCAATAGTATTAACGTACACATGATATGTGCAATATGTAATTATTTTTATAAGTAAAATTTTATTAGACAACTTACATCGTATGAAATGAATATAGAAAACCTCTAAGTAAAGACGTATTCTACAATACCCACCTAACAAAATTTAAAAGGAAAAACCACAAGGGAGACAAATAAAGAAATAAATAGTATTCTAAACTTAAATGGATTTGAAATTCATTTGAATCGTGACATATTCCAAGACTTATATCTTCCCTTAATTTATATCCATGATTTGAGTTTAACATCATCCACTAACTTCTACAAGCATGCTTCCTTGTTGTTAAAAATCATGACATTTCTGCAATTCCAAAGTGACCAGATTTCGGCATCCAAATTATCGAGTTAGCTTCTTTCAATATCCTACTTCTATCCAAGAGAAAATGTTGTAATAAATGATTCTTACCTCTAGTAGATAAACTGTCAAGTTCCATAAGACAAGTGATAAGAGAAAAATAAATGGTTCACAATTTCTTTTTGAGCATAACACTAGATATACATAAAATCATTGCCACCAATATTAGCACCCATTTTTGAATAAGTGCAATATATTATATTACTCAAAAGGAATATTTTTGACAGTATAAAAAAAAATTCAGTATCCTAAGAATTAATTCAGAAGAGGTGCTAGAGATAAAGTATGACCACTTGGGTTCTAACTCCATTAATTGCATAAATGTTCCTCCCCTCACTGTCAAAAACTGAATGAAAAAAAATAAACCCATCCATGCCTATGAATTTAACATGAGAATAGTAAATGGAGCCTTTCATGTGGTTGTGATCGAGAGTTGGAGCAAAGAAGTTTCTCAAACACTTTAGTTATTGATGGAGTTTAAACAATGTCAATTCTGACCAAAGTTATATTCAGAGTTTCATGCAATAGAACCAGACATGTAAAGCAGAATGTGGAGAAAAATAATTGAAGGCCAGTGTGGGTAGCTTAGCTAATAGAGAAAGTAAAGAATCAAAATTGCAAAGTTATTAGCATCATAAAATTGTGTAAACAATAATCAATTTGGAAATATAAGAAGACATACCAAAATACAAGTAAAGTTGAGCATAGCCCTTCCCCTAAAAACCCTATTTTGCACTAATAACACTTGAATGAAAAAGCTATGTTGATTGGACCCAAGAGTTCCCCCAAACACTTCATTGAAGAAGGACTATCATTTGTAATGAAATTACATTAGACTAATTAGCCTCTCATATGAAGCGTTCAGAAGAACTCTAAGATACAGCCAACAAATAAAAATCCTTTAATTACACATGTTTTTCACTACTAGTTATCTTGGTTAGACAAAATGTACAAGTATTCTATTCTATATATAGTAGAGACATTATTCCAACAGTACAAAATAAAGCCATAAAGGTGGAAATGAATTTTCTTTCTAGATTAATTCTACTTGTTGAACCTGGTCAGGATGTTTGCCAAGAAGAACTTGTGAATGAAAAAATACCCATATTGTAGTGAGTAGCAAATTAAAGTTTGACTCGATTTTGTTGGAAAAGTGATTCAAAGAATCACAATCTAACAAAATATCCTTCCTCAATATGTTCCTTCTGTCTTTTAATTGTCACGGTCATGAATTTTATCACACATGTATAAGCACACACTTGTTGCTAGGAGAAAGAAAATTAACCTAATTAATTATCTTCCAGCTTGCCTTTTGCTTTAGGGAATAAGACAAATGTATACTCTAGAAAGTTTGATGTCTTTTTTATCATTAACAATCTCATTTATTTGGTTTTCAAAGTAACTAAACAAAATAACCACATCCACCTCATTTTGCCATAAATATTTGGAATCATGATATTATACACAATATAATCACAATTTGCAAATACCCACTTTTTTTCTTTTTTTTTTTTATAACAAAGGTATCAACACACCCGGAAATATATTAATAGAGGGAAACCATTACAAACCCCTAAACCTATAATTAGGAAGTAGCAACAAATTTCTATGGAAATCATTCAACAAGAAGAAATGAGGAGAATCCCACCAATAATCCATTCTATAAATTACACCAAAATTCGCTAGTTTATCCGCACAAGCATTCCCTTCCCGAAAGATATGGGAAACTTGCACTTGCATATCCATCATTAACCGATTGCACTTGTTCATAAGGTTGCTTAACTTCCAAGGCACCGGGTTATTGCCCTTGAATATGTCCACCACCGCAGTTGAATCACACTCTAACCAAACAAAGAACCAACCTTTGGAGTGAGCCATTTGGATAGCCATAATTGCAGCTAGAACTTCAGCAAAAATAGAGTCTTGAATGCTGAAATATGAAGCAAAGCAACCCAAGCACTTTCCCTTGCCATCCCTGAAAATAGCACCACCCCCTGCATGCCCCGGGGAACCCTTAGCTGCCCCATCGGTGTTAATCTTCACCCAACCCCTCAAGGGCATAGCCCAAGTGACCTCAGTTATTGAAGGGGCCTTGTTGTACTTGCCATTCACTTGAAAAGCTCTTAGGATAGAGAATTCCAATAAGGAGGATTTAGCACAACAATTGGTGAAGTTTCCTGTGAAAGAAGTGTTCAACTTGATCATGTGAATTGCTTTGGCAAAGCTGATGGAAGTGTTATCAAACCTAGACTTATTTCTGCAGAGCCAAATAACAGCAATTGAGTTCACAATGGCAGAGATTAACACCTGCTTCAATTGAGGACTCCATTGAGGAGAAATGGACAGGATGCTCTTGAGAGAAGCATGATCAATGCTGTAACCGAATTGAGAGCTTAGCCAGGTCCAAATCAGCTTAGCAAAATCACAGTTGAAGAAGAGATGATGATAGGACTCCTCATTGGAACCACACAGATTACACATAGAAGGCAGAACCAATCCCCTCAGCTTCAAATTTTCGTCAGTGGGCATTCTGTTTTTGTAGAGCCTCCAAGAAACAAAAGACCTGGAAGGAGGAATAGAAATGGACCACAGACTACTGCACATGTTGTCTTGTTGTTGAGCAGTTGTGGTGAATTTATAAGCCTCTTTTGAGTTAAGAATCCCATCATTGGTGTGCATCCAGGCAAACTTATCAGGCAGGTGAGTAGCAGGAATAGGGGTTCTCAAAATACTATGACAAGCCTCAGGATGAATCCTAGTCAACCAAGATGGAATTATCCAGGCAGAGTCTTAAATGAAGTCAGGAATCCTGGCTAAGAGAGCAGATGAGATTTGATTAGGGATACCAAGCAGGTTAACTAAGGTTTTTCCAACCAATTATCCCTCCAATATCTTATGCTGCTCCCATTGCCCAATAACCAAATGGAGTTGTCAAGGATGACATGCCAATGCTTCCTTATGCCAGGCCAAATTGAAGATTTTATGTAGGAATTCTTAGGCTCTTTATTCCTGCAAAATCTACTCTTGTAGTAGTTAGCCCATTCCTACTGAGAAGAATTCATTTCCCAAGCCAATTTTAACATAGCTGCCTCATTTAACAACTTGATTGATCTTATCCCAAGCCCACCTTCTTTGGTTGGGCAGTAGACTTTGTGCCAAGCAACTGTTACAAGCTTCTTGACCCTAGTATCACCAGACCATATGAAATTCCTTATGCAACAATCCATTTTTTCAGCAAATTGACAAGCCAACTATAGATATGGAAGCTATACACTAGCATACTGTGGATTATGGTCTTAACAAGCTCCACTCTGCCTAATTGAAAGACAACAACCTTTCCACTTGGCCAATTTATTGATAATTCTGTCTGCTATAGGCTGCAAATGAATAGCTTTTGGCTTACCTTGGAACACAGGCACCCCAAGGTAATTGAAAGGCAAGCTTCCAGGTCCAAAGCCCAACTAGGAAGTTAACTTTCCAATCTTTCTAGCATTAGCCTAAGTAGAGAAGAACTTACACTTGCTGAAATTTAAGCATTGACTAGAAACTTTGGCATAGTCATTGAATAAGTCCTTGATTGCTAACAAGTCTCTCTTGATTCCTCTGCAGAAAACTAGAATGTCATCAGCATAGAGAACATGGCTAGGGGTTGCAATTCTGGGTCCAACAATAGATCTAAATTTCCCATTCTCCAGCAACTTAGTTAACCCTTTGCTTATCACTTCTTCAGCCAAACAGAAGAGCAGAGGGGATAGGGGATCCCCTTGCCTAACACCTCTCTTGCAGCTGAAGTACCCAACAGTGTGACCATTCACAGAGATAGAGAGTTTAGCAGACTTTAGGATAACTTCAATCCAATGAATGAAGGAATTGTCAAACCCAAAGGCCTCAAGAGTGTCCATAAGGAACCTCCAGTCAATAGTATCAAAGGCCTTTTTGACATCAAGGTTGAGGGCTAAGTTTCCACCAAGAGTCTTGTGATCAAGAAGATTAATTGCCTCAGAAGCTATACATATGCAATCATGTATGTGCCTATCTTTGATGAAGCCTCTTTGATGCTGAGAAATGATTTTAGGAGCAATTTTAGCAAGCCTGTCAGCCAAGACTTTGGTGATTATTTTGAATTGGAAATTTGCTAAAGCAATTGGCCTGAAATCCTCAATTTTATCAGCCGAGGGGAACTTGGGAATTAGAACAAGGTTATTGGAGTTAAGATTAGGGAGAATCCAACCCTGAGTGAAGAACTGCTTCACAGAATGGCACACATCAGGGCCAACTATGTCCCAGAATTCCTGGAAAAAAAAAGCCCTCAAATCCATCAGGGCCAGGGGCACCCTCTCCATTCATAGCAAACACAGCAACCCTGATCTCATCCTCCAAGGGAATCCTGGAAAGCATATTGTTGTCTTCCTCAATAACCATCTTAGGAATCACATAGTCAATGAGGTTACTAGGCTGAGTTACATTTTCAGAAGCATACAAATTAGTGAAGTAGTTCAGAACATGATTATCAATATCCTGCCTATGAAGCAGAGTTTCCTCTCCCTGTCTAAGAATGCACATAGACTTGGTTGCATACCTAATCTTAGCAATGTTATGGAAGTAGGCAATATTCCTATCACCACTGATTTGCCAATTCAATCTTGACTTTTCTTTCCAAAACTCCTCTTCAGCAATTAAAGCCCCTAACAAGTTTTTTTGAGCCTGGTCCTCTTGAGTCATTAGAGTCTCAGATTGACCCTCATTGGTAATTCTAAGCTGCAAATCCTCCAGATGAGAGAAAGCCTCCTTGACCCTTATGTGAATATTTCCAAAAACATCCTTGTTCCAAACCTTTAGGATAGCCTTGAGACCTTTAAGCTTGCTAGCCAAGATATACATGGGACACCCCACCACGCTATTAGCCCAGTGAGCCTCTATCACTCCTCTGAGGCTCTCATGCTTCAACCACATTTTATGGAACCTGAACTGAGATTGTATTCTAGCATCTTCATTGCAGAAACCAAGCATAATAGGGTGGTGATCAGAAGCAGATCTAGGCAAAGTGCTACAATAACTTTGCTGCCAAATAGTCATCCAATTATCATTGCACAAAGATCTATCCAACCTTTTTTCTGTGAGCCAAGCATCTTCTTCTATTTGTCCAAGTGAATTCAGCTCCCCTAGTTAGAATATGATGCATGCTGCCATCCTCAGAGAATTTCTGAAAGTCCTCACAAGCAAGTCGATTAGGCAGGTAAGAACCTTTGCATTCATTGGCTCCCAGCACAAAGTTAAAGTCCCCAATGCAACACCAAGGCCCCTGATTAGCAGAGATTAATGACAAGATCTCAGACCAAAGAGTCCTTCTCATCATGTAATTAGTGTGAGCATAAACTGCACAAATGAATGCCAAATGATTATCCTGCATCAAGGATATGGAAATTTGTTGAGCTGTGTTGGAGATGACCTGAGGATTGATACCATCACGACAAGCACCCCATATATTAGGAAGCAAGCTAACCCTATCATTCTCAATAAAAGGCTTCAGCTTTAAAGCAGACCAATACAAAGGGTTGATTTTATTCAAAGGAACCATGGGCTCGGAAATGAAAACAACATCTGGCTTATTGATAGAATAAAGCTTTTTCAAAACTAATCTAGTTTTGGAATTTCTCATTCCTCTACTGTTCAAATAGATCACCTTCATTTGGAAACATTTAGATAGCCCCCCCTACGGGTGAAATTAACCTTTTCCAGGCTTTGCTCCTGTCTCAGTTTTTTGTTATTATCCTCCAATTCATCAGTGATGTCCTCCTCCTCATCTGCCCATAGCCTCCCAACAATTCTAGTCTCTTTTGCTGCCAAGTCATTGTTCATTTGGCCATGTTGTTGGACTATGTATCTCTCCTCTAGAATGAGTTGAATGTCCTCATTTTCCTGAGTTTCCTCCACTCTTGTGTCCCTAGTGTCATCATCCGAGGAACTCTGAAGGTCACAAGCCTCCTCATTCAGGTTTGGGGGAATACCCTCCTTTTGGACTTGCTCAGGTTGCAGGTTTACATTGTTCTCAAACTCCAATTCTATAACCAGGTCATTCTCCCTAGTGTCCTTTACCACCTCCTTCCTCTTATCAAGCTCAAAGCTTTTATTTCTGACTTTATGACCATTGCTTGGAGCAGAGCCCTTGTCAGGCATTGTCTTAAGATTTTTTCCCAGTGAGGTGTCTTTCTTAAACCTTGGAAGATCCACTCCTACATCCTTATTTCTCCTACAGCTTGAGATAAGATGACCAATAGATTGGCACCCTGAGCAGAAATCAAGGAGATTTTCGTACTCAATGTGAACAAAGAAAGGAAAGCCTTCTCTTTCCACCAATATTTGACTAGGCAGAGATCCTTTGAGGTCAACATCCACCAAAATTCTGGCAAAGTGCCCAAAAGATCTACTAGAAGTTGCATCATCCAGAGATATTGGAACACCCAAACCCCCAGCAATAGAGAACAAGATCCTAGGACTCCAATACTCCAGAGGTAAACCCAAGATCCTAACCCAACATTGTGAGTGAGACACCTTCTAAAGGCTTGGATTGAAATCATGGGACCATAGTGATAGCCTAAGAAATCCTGGTTTTAAACTCCAATACCCAACTGCGCAGATTGACCTCATATCATCAACTGATGTAAATGCAAACTCATAGAACCCTCGACCCAGCGATATCATGCTCCATGTTCCAATCATGTTCCAGAGAGTTTGAAGCTTCGTTCTCAGCTCACTGAACCTAAGGGGCGAATCTCCTTTGGATAAGATGAGCCTGCCATGAAGGTGGGATTTACACCTTTGAAGACCCGTTTGGTACTCCTCTTCCGGTATCTTAATAGCAATGGCGTCTCCCTTGATACAAGGTTGAGGCAGCTGGGAGATTGAGATGTCACACGTAGCCTTAAGAGCTTGAGCAAAGGACTTGTTTTTTTGCACTTCCGAGGTTACTGGAACTGGATCTGGAACCTTGGTGACCTCTGCGTCAGCAGATTCATCCATATTGGCCAAACAGGACCAAGGGATGGCTGGTTTTTGATTGAAAGATTTCATCCTCTCTTCAACCCACTTGAAAACCTATAACACATGAACTATGTTAATTACATCTAAGGTAATATACAACAAGATCTGACCTTACCTGCTCATCTGGTTTGATTCAATTTCGATTGGACCCAAATATAATTGGGTCTCATTGGGTTTAGGGCACCCGGGTTCAAGTTTAACAATCAGACCCGAATAATTTTTAGGATCATGTAAGGGACAAATATGATCCAACCCATCCCAAGGTTACCCACTCATCATGTTAATTTGTATGTGTATTTATTTAATTGTGTACAGAGCAATGATATTTTTTTATCAAAAGTATCATTGATTCTCTAATTTTTTCATCATATATACATGATTAACAATATATATACACATATAATTTCATATGTCAAATTACACATCTTTAATAATAAGTAATATTGAGAATATTTTTTATCTAAAAGGAGTATGCATTAAATTTAATTGAATCTAGAATTGAGATAAGGTTCGGAAACTAGCTTGAACAACCTTTGGAGTCTAGTTAACTTCGTGTCTAGGTCCGGGTTCAAAAAATAATCTGACCAACATTATACGGTCTAATTAGAGATCAGATAAGCCTTACCCAATCCAACCCAACCAATACTCACCCTATAATATACCTTCTATTGTCAAAGTGTATTTTTGAACATCTTTAAGACAACAATATTCAATTCATACATTTAGCACCCTTAGAGAAGTATTTCACTATTACATAATCATCATAATAATTTTTCAACGACCTTATAATAATGTCAACTTAACTCAAACCTTGAATAAAAGTTCTGCAACCAACTAGTCCAAATTATAAGCTCAAAACTTGCTACAAGTTCAACTTTTCAATAATACCAAGGTGTTGATATAATGGTTGTGTAATCATATGTATACTCCTTTATTCGCTCTATACAAATTCATTCGGAACATTCGAAGAACATATACTACTCCTATAAAATATCTTTATCCCTATTACAATTATAATCTCACTCATATATTTTTATTTCAAATTTATTAGAGAAAAATCTCTTATATTCTAATGCAAGAGATCAAGATCACTTGTTGCAAGAAAGACACAATCAATATACAAAGTCATGCATATAAAAAAGCTCCTACTATGCTTTAAATAAATACATTGATAAACAATATTTTTTTTAAATTTAAAGGAAATAATAATTTATTAAACTTAAACATAATATTGTTGAGAATACCAAAGCACTTAGATCTATATATGTTTTTTAACTTTATACATAATTTGTTCCTTTTATTCTTTTGTGAACTTCATTAGTTCTTATAAACATCATTATCTAAATCCCCATCCAGAAAGACTATATATATTTTTATTTTATTTTACATCCATTTGATATAAATCTAAATTATAATGTATGAGTAATGCCATGATTTTTTGAAATGAGTGGTGTCAATGCACCACCAACTAAACTAATTATCAGCAAAGGTTTACAAAGAGGATTACATTGATACGAACATATAGCTAGGTAATTGTAATCTATTCCTATTTACATTCTCATGTATGAAATTTGGAGCATGATTCCACCAAGTGTATACCATGGATGAAATTCCATAATTGGCAAGTTTATCTGCACTTGAGTTTCCCTCCCGATATATATGAGAAACTAGGATGTCCATTGATGCTAACATTGTTTGACACAAACTCCAATTACTTGCTAGCTTCCACGGGACTCTAGCTTTGTGATTGATAATGTCCACGACAAGCATTGAATCACATTCCAACCAGATTTTTTGCCAATCCTTTTTGTGAGCAATTTTGATTCCTAGCATAGCAGCATTTAACTCAGCAAAAAGTGCATTTTCCAATCCGTTATAGCAAGCAAAACAAGCCTTGACCATTCCGTTTTGATCCCTAAAAATTTCACCTCCTCTTTGACTGGCCTGGATTACGTTTAACAGCACCATCAATGTTGATTTTAATTCTCCCTGAAGATGGAGGTTGCCAAATGACTTCCAAGATTCTAGGAGTCGTGTTGTAGTTAATTTTTATATGAAGCTCACTAAGCAGGGAGAAATCATGTATATTGTTGTGTGTATACTTAGTAGAGTTGTTTCCCAACAAAGAGATTGTTGATTTCAACTTAGACAATGCTAAAGGAAAAGTGATAGTTTTATCCTTGAACCTGGACTGATTCTTGCAAAACCAGATTATATTCATGGTATGTATAATACTAGCTATCAAAACTTGCCTCACCTGGTTGCTCCAATTTCTTTCATTTATCTTTAGTAATATTGTTATTGAGGATGTGTCCAATTTAATTGAGAAAGATCTGTTTAACCAATTCCATAGAAGAACTGTAAAAGGACAGTTGAAGAACAAATGGGTAGAGGAATCCTCTATTTTCTTGCAAAGGTCACATATTGAAGGCAAAGAACACCCCATTCTTTTCAGATTTTCATCAGTTGGCACTCTCATTTGAAATAGTCTTCAAGTTGTGAATGATTTGGAAGGAGGAATAGAAGAAGACCAAATGATCTTTCCCCAATTGAGCTGATTAACACTAGGATTCATGTGTTGATAAACCTCTTTAAGAGACAACATATCATCATTAGCATTTTACCATCTTTTCCCGCATGGATGATTGTTTGATTAATTTTGGTTGTGATGTTGGGGAATCTATCCACCAAAAGAGCAGGCAGATACAATCTTTTTAAGAGATTGTCAAAAGTTCGAGCAGTTTTATAGCATTTGAAGTTGCCATGAGGGTTATGTTTGGTGTTTAAAGACACTTTGAACTAACTCTCTTACAACCTTAGTAACTTAACATATTCCTAAGCTTAATTATGCTTCATGGTTTTTATATTTTTTCATAACTTCTAACAATTTATTAGAAAAAATATCCAATTTTTTATTCTTAGTTAACATCTAACTCATATATAAATCATATAGTCATAAAAATAGTTAATTTCATTTATCTTCGACCTCTTCTTAATACTATTTGTTATAGTTCTTCTACTATAAGCTCATTTAGTTTATCTTCTTTGTCAAAATTTTGATCATTTATTTATTCTTCATCATTGTTATGAAGAGATAGATTTAATACTATCAAAACATATGTACCCAAAAAATAGAATTAATATGCCAAAATTATAAAACAATAACATTTAAAATTGTCATTTAATAGTACTTTCGAACACTATTTATATTTATATGAGAACAACATCCTTGAAAGTATGTATTTAACAAGATTCATTAAAGAGAGTTCTATTAAATGAGTATTTTTTACCGCACTTACTCAAAACGAGCAATTTAGAATCTAATACTTTAACTACAGCAACACTTTAACTACAGCGCTTGCTTGTTGATGAAGTTAGCAATAATATAGTTTGATATAACACTACTGTCAATGCATTATTTGTTATATCAAATAGTACCCGCATATATACATTTAAATGAAATACATCCAACAACATTCATAATATACCAACAAAAAAAATATATATATATATATATATTCAAAACCATTATATTAATTATATTTATAGTCCAATGTTTTGGAGAGAGGCACTACAAATGAAAATAAACAAATAAAATTAAGATAATGGTATACACACATCCAACAACACATGTTTAATCTTTTTTTCTTTTTCTTTATTCGATTGAAACTTGTATTGTCCTAGCTTGGAAGAAAATATAGATTTAGTCAAATCTCCTCATCATCATCGACACTTCTATATAATCATCATCTATAGTTGGACCGCTCTCATACGATAGTGATGTCCTAAAGAAAGGATCATCATCAGCTTCAATGTCATTGTTGTCTTGGTCATTAATATTATTGAAGCCAATGTTTTTTTTTTTTTTAAAACAAAGGTGCAAACACACCCGGGATTATATTAACCAAAGAGCAACCATTACAAGCCCCTAAACCTATAATTAGGAAGGAGTAATAAGTTTCTATGAAATTCATGCATCAAGAACAAAGGGGGGGACTCCCACCAATGATCCATCCTATAAACTACACCAAAATTGGCTAGCTTATCCGCACAAGTGTTCCCTTCCCGAAAGATATGAGACACTCTCACATTCATATCCAACATTACACTTTTGCACTTGTTCATGAGGTTACTTAACTTCCAAGGCACAAGTTTAATGCCCTTGAAAATGTCCACCACGGCAGTAGAATCACACTCAAGCCAAACATAAACCCAACCTTTGGAATGAGCCAATCCATTTAATCTATCTATGAATCATTTTTAATGAATGAATATCCAATCTATTAGATTTTTTTAATTGAAACTAAAAACACTTTTGAAGAATATCATTCTTTTAAAAACCACTATTTTAATGAAACATTTTTAAAAGAACTTTTTTAAAAAATCACTTTTAAAAATCAATTTTTGTAAACATTTGTTCTTTAAAGTTTCTTCTTTGTCAACAATTCGAACTATAGATTATTATTAACTTTTGATGTGATTTTTTTTAATGACTTTCATTGTAATTTTAGTAACACGTTAACAATTTCTTTCAACTAAAGTAAATTTTATTTACTTTTAAAAAATTCATTTATATATTTTAAAATAAAATAACAACACCGACACTAATTCACGTTTTTGTTCTACTGTCTTAGTATTATGAATGATAGTTATATGGGATAGTTACTTTAAATGTCAAAAAAATTAGGCATTAAAAAATGTCACCTTTTAAAAAAATGACAATTTTTAAAAACACTTTCTAAAAAGTGATTTTTTGAACTGAAAGAAAAATTATATTTTACAATATTTTACAAACATATAACATTTAAGGTTTCAAGTGTAAAGTTTCTAATAAATATTTATATATGATATGCATTTAAAACAAACTTTTAATATTAATCACATCCACATGTCATATGATTGGTCTCAATTTAATAAAAAATCAAAGTGAGAGCGAGAATCACTAAAAGAAAGTGAGAGTTGAGATAGTGAATGAAATTGAAAAGCGAAGAACATCTTTTGAAAATATTAAGTTTTTGGAAGGATTGGACATCCATCCAAATGAATATATCCATGGATATCTACTATATATAATTGATGAATTCAAATCCATCATATAACGCCCCGAAAATTACTCTAACGACATTGCCCAATGTAAAATTCCTCTATTTACATTTGATTCCTTTTCGGGACATCACATTAAGTAACCTAATTTATGGGGAATTGGGCACATCGTCTCTACTCTGTCTCCTAGTGGATGGTCCAACAACAGTGGTCCGGGAGGAATCACAGACCGAATGGATGGTGCGATAGGTGCAAATCTCCAAGCAGGTAAGGTGAAAGAAGCCTCCAAATCCGTATGGTGTAAAGGGAAGCGCATCGTAGAGTCATCACAAACCATCTCCAACTCTAAGGCACAAGGGCCTGTGTAGGTGTACCGGTGTCCATCACTACTCCATGTCCCATCCTGGGACATCGAGAATTGGTAGCTCCGAATCCTCGCGGTACGGTCCATATAAGAAGGAACATGAACCAACGACAAGTAGGAAGAAAAGAAAAGAAGAGAGAGTAAGACATCTAATGAATATTATTCATTGACGTCACGGAATTACACGGAATATCACATCCAGACAGACACGCATAATATACACAATATATATCACATACGTAAATGCAAATGATGAATGATGCTTGTAACTCGAAAATGGGGATTAACATCCACGAGTACAATGTATTAATGATATGTTTATTTCATCCGTCCTTACACCAATATCGTCCCAATAAACTATTCGAAAATAACCAAGAGTACATGTCCCATAACAAGCCGACTTGATCCACCAAAAATAATTATTCCTCGCACCAAAAATAACTATTCTAATTATTCTTCTAAAACGATCGGCTCATCCTAAGACATCTCCAAAAGGAATGCTTCTTTTGGGATCCGATCTTACATTATCACGTAATAGAGGAATAACATCCCTACCATTATGAACCATCGCTGAATTACCCTGGACGACCACATGACCATGGTCAGACAACCTCGCTATGTGGTATCATGTAATCCTTTCTAGGCATCGCCTTGCTCACGACATCCTCGTCGGAATCCTTGCCCGTA
>NW_017722804.1:0-41921 GCF_001865875.1 Lupinus angustifolius | reverse complement strand
CCAATTGTCATTGCAAAGAGACCTGTCCAACCTCTTTTCAGTGTGAGCTAGGCCTCTTCTTCTGTTAGTCCAAGTGAATTCAGCCCCCCTGGTGAGAATATGATGCAGGTTGCCATTCTCAGAGAAATTTTTAAAGTCCTCACAGGAAAGCCTATTAGGCAAGAAAGAGCCCTTGCATTCATTGGCCCCCAGCACAGAGTTAAAGTCTCCAATACAGCACCAAGGTCCCTGGTTAGTAGAAATTAAGGACAAAACCTCAGCCCAGAGATTCCTTCTCATTAAGTAGCTAGTGTGAGCATAGATTGCACAAATGAAAACCAACTGATTGTCCTGCAAGAGAGATATGGAGACTTGCTGATTAGAATTGGAAATGACCTGAGGATTTAAATCATGACGACAAGCACCCCAAATATTAGGGAGCAGAGGGCCCCTATCATTCTCAACAAAAGCCTTCAACTGCAAAGAAGGCCAATACATAGAGCTAATTTTATTCAGAGGCACCATGGGCTCAGAAATGAACACAACATCAGGCTTATTAATAGAGCAAAGTTTTTTAAACACTAATCTAGTTTTGGAATTTCCTATTCCTCTACTGTTCCAGTAGATAATCTTCATTTGGAAACATTTAGATATCCCCCCTACGGGTGAAATGAACCTTTTCTAGACTGTGCTTCTGTCTCAATTTTCTCTTTTGAGATTTTGACAAAACCTTTGTGTATGTTCCCTCCTTCGGTGTGCATCTAGCTAAACTATTATCCTCCAAATCCTCATTGACTTCCTCCTCCTCATCAGCCCATAACCTTCCAACAATTCTAGTCTCTTTTGCTGCCAAGTCATTGCACATTTGATCATGCTGTTGGACAATGAATCTTTCCTCTGGAATGAGTTGAATGACCTCATTTTCCTGAGTTTCCTCCACTCTTGTTTCCCTAGTGTCCTCATCCGAGGTGCTCTGTAAATCACAAGCCTCATCAATCGGGTTTGAGGGAATCCCCTCCTTTTGGACAATTTCAGGAGGCATGTTGACATTGTTCTCAAACTCTAATTCTATGACCAGGTCATCTTCCCTAGCTTTAATCACCACTTCCTTTCTGTTATCCATTTCAGTCCTCTTGTTGTTCACTTTTTGGCCCTTGCCTGGATCAGTACCCTTGGGATGCAAAGCATTTTTGCCCAGAGAGGAGTCTTGCTTAGGCCTTGGAATGTCTGCCCCTACATCCTTATTTCTCCTACAGCTAGAGATGAGATGACCAATAACTTGACAGCCTGAGCAGAAAGCATGGAGGTTTTCATACTCAATGTGGACAAAGAAGGCAAAGCCTTCTCTTTCCACCAAGATTTGGCTAGGCAGAGTTCCTTTGAGGTCAACATCCACCAATATTCTAGCAAAGTGCCCAAAAGATCTATTCGAAGTTGCTTCATCCAGAGATATTGGCACCCCCAATCCTCCTGCAATGGAGAACAAGATCTTAGGACTCCAATACTCCAGAGGTAAGCCAAAGATCCTTACCCAACATTGGGAATGGGACACCTTCTGAAGACTTGGGTTAAAGTCAGGGGACCAAAGAGATAGCCTGAGGAACCCTGGCTTTAAGCTCCAAGACCCAACTGCGCATATTGTCCTCATGTCCTCCATTGAAGCAAAAGCAAACTCATAAAATCCTCGACCCAGCGATATCATGTTCCATGCTCCAATCATGTTCCAGAGACTCTGCAGTTTTGTTCTCAACTCAGTGAAACGAATAGGAGAGTCCCCCTTGGATAAGATGAGCCTGCCATGGAGATGGGTTTTACACCTCTGGAGCCCTGCTTGGTACTCCTCTTCTGGGATTTTGATGGCAATGGCGTCTCCCTTGATACAAGGCTGAGGCAACTGTGAGATTGAGATGTCACACGTGGCCTTGAGGGCTTGAGCAAAGGACTTGCCTTTTTGAACTTCCGAGATTCCTGGAGCAGGGTCAGGGCCCTTGGCATGCTCAGCCTCCACTGATTCATCCAGAGTAGCCAGACAGCACTTCATCATTGATTTACCAAGAATGTTGGAGAGTAATAATAAAATTTCCACGAAAGCTGGAGCCAATCACTTGGCTTTCTTCATGCCCTAGCAGAGCCTATTTTTTGTCCTCCTGATTGCTTGATCCCAAATTATTGAAGCCAATGTTGTTGTTCTTACACATTTAATAATGCTCAGTGAAACAAGCACCATTGAATGTGTAAGAAACAATAACGCTCACTTCACTAAGTGTTGTTGAATCTTAGAGTCATATTCAACAGTGTTTACTTCATCAAACGTTGTTGATTTCCTTTTACCTAACATTTTAAGATGTTCTTTATATGGTAGCTATTGAATGTGTGTGGTAAGACATAGGGTAACAAGAGATGATATGTACAATATGTTATATTCCCTTTGCTTCATGATGATTGTAGTGAGAGAGAAACAAGTGGTTAGAGTCGTATATAAAATTATGATGCAATTTTCAAAGAATAACAATAGATCCAGTGTCCCCCAAGAGTTAATTCAATAAGCAGAGCTGCTAGATATAAAGTATGACCACTTGAGTCCTAGCTCCGTCAAATACTGTATGAAAAAAATAAAATAAACCCAGGTCCATGAATTTAACTTGAGAATTCTTGTGATCGAGAGTTGGAGCAGCATCTAATGCAGGAAGTTTCTCAAGCATTTTAGTTGTTGATGGAGTTTAAACAATGTCAATTCTGACCAAAGTTATATTCAGAGTTTCATGCAATAGTACCAGACACAGCAGAATGTGGAGAAAAATAATTGAAGGCCAGTATAGGTAGCTTAGCTAATAGATAAAGTAAAGAATCCAAATTAAAAAGTTATGAGCATCATAAAATTCTGTAAACAATAATCAATTTGGAAATATAGGAAGACATACCAAAACACAAGTAAAGTAGAGCATAGCCCTCTTTTTCACTGGAACACTTGAATGAAAAGCCATGTTGATTGAACCCAAGAGTTCCCCCAAACACTTCATTGAAGAAGGACTAATACATTTCTAATGGATTTAGATTAGACTAATTAGCCTCTCATATGAAGCGTTCAGAAGAACTCCAAGAGACAACCAACAAATAATAATCCTTTAATTTCACATGCTTTTCACTACCTAGCTAGCTATCTTGGTTAAACAAAATGTACAAGTATTCTATATATATAGTAGAGACATTATTCCCACATTACAAAATAAAGCCATAAGGGTGAAAATGAATTCTCTTTCTAGATTAATTCTACTTGCTGAACCTGGTCAGGATGTTTGCCAAGAAGAACTGGTGAATGAAGAAATACCCATATTGTAGTGAGTAACAAATTAAAGTGGACTCGTTCTTGTTTGAAAAGTGATTCATGGCATCACAATGTAACAAAATATCCTTCCTCAATATGTTCCTTTCTGTCTTTTTCATGGTCATGAATTTTATCACTCATTTATGAGCATAAAGTTGTTGTTAGGAGAAAGAAAATTAACCTAATTAAATATCTTCCAGCTTGCCTTTTGCTTTGGGGAATAACACACAAGTATACTCTAGAAAGTTTAATGTCTTTTTTATCATTAACAATCTCATTTTATTCCATTTCAAAGTAACTAATTTAGACTCCTTAGATCCCCATAAAAACCAAATAGTTAAATGTTTAATGATTCATGTGAGCAACATTTATTAATAGAGATAACCGTGCATCACAAAAAAGATTGGTTTCTTACTCAAATGTAGAAAAATACCCTTTGTAATAAAAGAAAAGTAACTAAACAAGAATAATGGCATCATCCTCATTTTACCATAAATATATGAAATCATGATAATTAGTTCCTAACATGGTAATAGACTTATATTTCTAGTTATCTTTGTCATTATGGAAAAGTGACTAAAGAACAATGAGAGTGATTTTTCTATAATGTTCGAACATATTTATAATATCATATAGGGGTACAAGGTTGTTGGGTGCACTTTGTATTGAACTGCGTGTCACAATGGTATAATGCATAATTAGTATAGTGTATTTGCCATGTTGCTAACAATTTCAACAAGGAATTCTGATCTTAAAAAAAATCATCGAAATTAGTATTTATTAAATTATTTATTGTTTAATAATTTATAGGTAAAATTATTTATTTTATGCAAAGCACGAACTTCATGCCGAAGAGAGAATGTTAGTATAAATCGTGCATGGGATGCACGACTTCCTTCAGAACTCGCATTCGTCCACGATTTCCCTTAAATCATGGGTGGTATACACAATTTTCATTAAAATTACACCAATCATGTAATATCCAAAAAATCTACACTACATGTGGGATAGTGTGTGAAACTAAACTACCCACAAAAGTTTCACACACTATCCCACAAAAATTTTCTTGCCTCTCCATTATTAGTACTCATGACATTAACGCTAAAGATTTAGTAAACTGGCTTAGTCAAACTATATCTGGATATTGAAGTATTTATTCCAAAATTTGGTTGCATAATTTCTTGATAAAATAATACGTTTTAATTTAGCATTTGCGCTTGATATACTATTACTATAACATCAACTTTTTTGGTGACAGATGATGAAGAGTATGATCCAAATTTAATATCTTGAATAAGGACTTTTATTCATATTATTGTTATTTAATTCAGTAATGTATACAAATTAAAAAGAGTAAATATAGAAACAACTTTCATGATTAAGTTTACAGTATCAAACAAGCTAAAACAATAATAATTTATTTTCATTAATTAATGTCGTCCAATAAAGGTTGGAATTTCTAATTATTTTAATACTCATGTGACTTCACAGAATCCAACCTTAGATGGAGTAATTTTCAGAAGCCTTTCCGAGGATTAGAGGTAATGAGGATCATCACTCCTCCACTAAATCAAATCCCTTGATATAAGGGATCAGCTATGACACTTAAACCTCATGAGCAATCCTAGCACTCATGATCACTAATTCATAGGAAATCCACAATCATAGAATTAATGATTTATTCTATCATTATGTAAGGATCATTATATATACATGTTGTACACACTATGATAATATGCAAAAATCATTTCTTTCATGGTATCAAGAGCTGTCCAAGCATAACTGCCAATTTTTTTTTTTATCCTGCCTTGCTGTCTTCATCACAGCAGCATGAATTCTTCCACCTCTGAAACTGAGGCCACCCCAAACAACACTCCTTCCAGCAACATTGATAAACTTGTTGTTCTCAATGTTGGCTCACAACTTTATATTAAACTTGATGGAGAGAATTATCCAGCTTGGTGTCTACAATTCATATCCCTTCTAACAGGATATGATCTCTTAGGATACATCAATGGCAGCATCATCTGTCCACCCAAACACTTGGATGAAAACTCATCCCTCATCAATCCAGCATACACACACTGGATTCGTCAGGATCAACTCATCCTGCATGGAATTATCTCCTCTGTGGCTGCAACCGTTGTCACTCACCTTGGCACGGTCCAATCTTCCTTACAAGCATGGGAGACCTTGAAAACCATGTATGCTAGCAGATCCAGAGTGCGCATCATGGCCCTCAAGCAAAAGATTACCACTTTCACCAAAGGCACACAACCTATGGCTGCCTATCTTCAAGGGGTCAAGGCCATTGCTGATGAACTAGCCATCATTGACAACCCTCTAGATAGCACAGATCTAGTCATTCACACACTCAATGGTCTGAGTACAGACTACAAAGAAATCTCTACAGCATTATGCAGCAGAGAGACTCCAATCACCTATGCTGAACTACATGAGAAGTTAATGGATTTTGAAACACTTCTATCCCGTGGCAACCCTCAACAATCCACTCCTATGATCCCTACAGCACATGGAGCTACTAGATCCAGAGGGCAACAAAGGTACAAACCTACACACAATGCTCCCACACCCTCAACATTCCATAATTCCATCCAGCAAGTAGTTTGCCAATTTTGTGAAAGACCAGGCCACAATGCAAAGAAATGTTACAAAATACATGGTTATCCTAAGAGGCAAGGGACAAGGCCCTCAGTTCACATGGCCACTCATACCTCACCACTGCAGAACTCCAGTTGGATCATGGACACTGGAACATCTCACCATATCACTCAAGACCTACAACAACTAACAATGGCAAACACATATCCAGGCTCAGATCAAGTACTTGTTGCAGATGGCTCAGGTTTGCACATAACTCACATTGGACACACTAAAATACCAACCAACACTAAATCTTTGTCTCTTAAACAAGTCTTGTGTGTCCCTAATATAACCACTAATCTTGTATCTGTTTCTAAACTATGTCAAACTAACCAATGCTCTGTTGAATTCTTCTCTGATTGCTTCATTGTCAAGGACCTGACTTCGGGCCAAACACTACTACAAGGACCTCTTAAATAGGACCTCTACCACCTACCTTCCAACAACAACACAACTCCTTCACCTCATGCTCACCTCACTAGTCTTCAATCTACTTCAACATGGCATCACAAACTTGGTCATACTTCAATCAAAATAATCAAACATTTGGCAAATAAAAGCTCTATTCCTCTAAGAACTCTTGTTGCCTATGATTGCATCTCTTGCCATTGTGCCAAGAGTCACAAGCTCCCATTCTCCAGTCATCATCTTCACAGCACTAAACCACTGGAACTCCTCTACTCAGATGTATGGGGCCCTGCTCCTATCAAATCAGCAGATGGATAACTTTATTATTTAATCTTAGTTGATCATTTCTCTTAATATATTTGGTTATATCCAATGAAAATAAGTCAGATGTATTTTCCATCTTTGTTCAGTTTAAAAGTCTTGTTGAAAAGTATTTTAACTTACCAATTGTGACAGTGTTCTCTGATAATGGTGGTGAATTCATCAAATTAAAATACTTCCTGGCTTCACAGGGCATCACTCATCTCACTAGCCCACCTCACACACCAGAGGTAAATGGCACGGCAGAGAGAAGACATAGACATATAGTAGAAACAGGTAGAGCTATGTTACATCATGCCAACCTACCAGCTACATTCTGGTCCTATGCATTCCTCACAACAACATATCTGATCAATAGAATGCCCACTGCCAAGCTCAACATGAAGACCCCCTTCACAGTAATGTTCAACAAACCACCTGAGTACACTAAGCTCCATTCCTTTGGTTGCTTATGTTTCCCATGGTTGAGACCCTACACACAAAACAAACTTCAACACAGATCCTTACCCTGCATTTTCCTGGGCTACTCACAGAGTCAATATGCATATCTTTGCCTAGAACCTATTTCCAATAGAGTTTACACCTCAAGGCATGTCCAATTCATTGAAAACTCCTTTCCCTATGCCTCCTTAATCCAACAACCAAACCCAAATCCCCCTGCCCCTGCCCCTGCAACTGAGACCATATTTCCCTCCATCATTCCTCTCAAACACACCACATACTCCAACACCATTATCCTTCCCCAACCCACCCTACCCCATACCACATCATCACACCACTCTCCACCACTCCAGAACTCCATCACCAGCCTACCCCACAACAGTCACCCTATGACCACCAGATCCAAGAACAACATCTTCAAGCCAAAACACATACTCACTGCCACAAAACATGCCCTGCCAGAAAACCTTGAACCCTCCACCATAACTCAAGCTCTCAAGATCCCTCATTGGAGACAAGCCTGCTCAGCAGAATTTGATGCCCTCGTGACCAATGGTACATAGAACCTAGTACCTAGGGAAGAAGCTCAGAACTTAGTTGGCTGCAAGTGGCTATTTAGAATCAAAAGAAATCCAGATGGTACAATTGCAAGATACAAGGCCAGACTAGTTGCAAAAGGCTTCACACAAACACCTAACATTGACTTCAAAGAAACCTTTTCACTAGTCGTTAAACCCCAAACCATTAAGGTTGTTCTCACTCTTGCTCTTCACTACCAATGGCCTATGCACCAACTAGATATCAACAATACATTCCTACAAGGCACTCTCATAGAACATGTCTACATGCACCAACCACCTGGATTTGTGCACAATGAGTTCCCTCATCATGTATGCAAACTCAGAAAAGCAATCTATGGTCTGAGGCAAGCACCTTGGGCTTGGCACGATTCACTAAAGGAATTTGTTCTCTCAGGGATTTCAAACTAGCCTTAGTGATAGCTCTCTGTTCATCTACAACACACATGGAATCAAAGCCTTCCTTTTGGTCTATGTTGATGACCTTCTCTTAACAGGCAGTGACAACAACTTTCTCCACAACTTCATGGCCAAACTGCAACTGTCACTCCATTTCTCCCTCAAATACCTTGGATATCCTCACTACTTCCTCGGCATTGAGCTCATCTCAACCAAGCAAGGCCTTCTACTCACTCAACATGGCAACATTCGTGATCTCTTGGATAAATTCCACATGACATAAGCTAAGACCACCTACACACCTCTTGCCACATCCACACCACTTACCTTACAGGATGGCCCTGCCCCTACTGATGCTCAAAGTTTCAGATCAATTATTGGTGCCTTACAATACCTCACACTTATTCGTCCAGATTTGTCCTTTGCCATCAACAAACTCTCTCAATTCATGCACAAACCAACTCAAATTCATCTTCAACAACTCAAACATATTCTCATATACTTCAAACTTACCCTCAACTATGGCTTAACACTCAAGAAACCGATGTAGCTAACCCTCAATGCATTCAGTGATGCTGATTGGGGAGGAAATCTAGATGACAGAACTTCAACCTCTGCCTTTGTTATTTACTTTGGTGGAAATCCAGTCTCTTGGCTGTCAAAACGACAAAGAACCGTGGCCAGATCCTCCACAGAAGCCGAATATAGATCCATTGCACACACTTCAGCTGAAATCATGTGGCTACTCAACCTCCTTGGAGAACTTGGCGTCAAAACTCACACTCCTAAGCTATTCTGTGACAACATTGGTGCAACATACTTATGCTCAAACCCAGTGTTCCATTCACGTATGAAACACATTGCCCTTGACTATCATTTTGTTTCTCAACTGGTTCAAATGGGAAAGCTAACCATCTCTCACATATCAACCAACGATCAAATTGCGGATATTCTTACAAAGCCACTACCCAAAGCCAAATTTACTCTGCTTCACGACAAGCTTGCTGTCACCAGTGGTGACCCAATCTTGCGAGAGTGTAATGAGGATCATCACTCCTCCACTAAATCAAATCCCTTGATATAAGGGATCAGCTATGGCACTTAAACCTCATGAGCAATCCTAGCACTCATGATCACTAATTCATAGGAAATCCACAATCATAGAATTAATGATTTATTCCATCATTATGTAAGGATCACTATATATACACGTTGTACACACTATGATAATATGCAAAAATCATTTCTTTCAAGAGGTTGACCTTGGATGTTGTCTTTGGTGAGGAGGAGATTAGGTTGACTGTTTGGAGTTGTGATGTTGATAGAAGTCTTGGTCGGTTTTAATTTTAATTTTTTTCAAGCTTTCTTGATATTGTCAAGAAGGACATTATTCTTTCTATCCAAGAATTTTATTCGCCTAGTAAGCTGCCAAAAGGTCTTAAAGTCTTTTTCATTGCCTTGATTCCGAAGATTGGCAGTCCTAACAAGATTCAGGATTTCAGATCAACTTCTCTTGTTGGTTCATTAAATAAGATTTTCACTAAAGTCTTGGCAGAGAGGTTAAAAGTGGTAATGGACTCGCTTATTAGTCTGTCTTAATCGGCTTATATTCTAGAGAGGAATATTTTTTATGCAACTATGGTTATGAATGAAATTATCCATTCTACTATAAAGGTTAAAGATGGTTGCCTCTTGATCAAGGTTGACTTTGAGAAAGCTTAATATTCTATTTATTGGAGCTTTATTAATTATATGTTGTCTAGATTTGACTTTTCAGAAATGTGGAAAAAATGGAGTAGTGCTTGTCTTTCATCTACTTTCATGTTTGTTTTAGTTAATGGTACTCCTATGGATTAGTTCTCAATTTCAGAGGGAATTACACAGGGTGATCCTATGGTGTCATTTCTTTTCCTTCTGGTTGCAGATGGTTTTGCTGGGTTGGTCAGACAAGCTAAAACTACAAGTTTATTAGATGGCTACAAAATTGGTAGGCAGGAGGTTGAGGTGTGTGATCTCTAGTTTGCTGATGACACAATTCTTGTGTGCAAACATGTGGTTTCTAATCTTTGGACTATTAAAAGCATTTTAAGATGCTTTCAAGTGGCTTCTAGTCTATAAGTGAATGCTCATAAGAGTTCTATGTTTGCCATTGAAGTTCTGGATTCTTTCTTGTCTGATGCAACAAGTTTTTTAGCTTGCAAAATTAGGTCTATCCCTTTCTTGCATTTGGGGATTCTAGTAGGGGTGAATCCTATAAGATTGTCAACTTGGTAAAATGTTATTGATATAGTGTCTAAGATACTTGCATCCTGCAAGTGTAAGTATATTTTACTTGGTGGTCGGCTAGTCCTCATTAATTCAGTTCTTTCTAACATCCCTCGTAAAGTTCCAAATTTTTTTATTATTAAAGTTGGCTTGCTTACAAAGAAAGTTTCTTTGGGGAAATAAGAGAGGCGGTAAAGGAATTGATTAGGTGTCCTAGAAAGAAGTTTGTAATCTGAAGCATTTTAGTGGTTTCGGCATTAGAGATTTGTCTCTCTTTAATGATGATTTGCTTGGGAAATGGAAATGAAGAAGATTACAAGAAAATGAAGTTATTTGGGTTAAGGTTCTTAACTCAAAAATATGGAGATGATGCCACTATTTCCCCAAGTAGTTCTTCTTCTACTTGGTGGAAAGATTTGTGTGGTGGGTGGTTTGAGGAAAACAATTGGAGGGACATTAGGGATGGATCCCAAACTCTTTTTTTGGCTTCACATTTGGTTGATGAACCAAAGTTTGAAGGACTTTTTCCCTAGATTATTTTGCTTGGCTGCAAATAAGAGGACATTTGTAGTTGATTGTGGTTGGTGGAATAATGAGGTGTGGATGTAGGAGGTTTAGTGACATAGAGTTTTGTTTGATAGAGAGAAACCATGGTGAGCAATTTGCTTTCCTTATTGTAGAGCCATTCTTGTAAGAGACATACTACAAATATGTAGAAGTGGGGGTTAGATGCTTCTCGAAAGTATGTGGTGAAGTCTGCTTATCTCATCCAAATTATTCCGTACACTTTGCAAATAGGTAATACTTTATCTAAATCTTGGATTAACTTTATTCCTACAAAAATTTGTTGCTTTATTTGAAAGCTTATTAGGAAAAGACTTCTCACAAGGGTTGAGCTTTTTAAGAGGCATGTCATTCAAAGCTCTGATGATATAAAATGTGCTTTTTGCAAAATTCATGATGAATCTGTAGAGCATCTTTTTCTTTCATGTGAATTTGCTTATTTTGTCGAGAATGGTGTTTATTCTTGGTTAGAAGTATCTATGTTGAATCCTTCAACAATTATTGAATCCTCGAATTTGCATGAAGCTATTGGTCCTAAAGGGAAATGTTTGAAATTGTGGAGAATGTTGTGATTTACTAGTATGTGGTCTATCTAGATTATGAGAAATAACGTTATTTTTACAGATAAGACCATGAGTTTTGTTCATATTATGGACTTGATTTAAGCAAGATTTTGGAATTGGTTTCACTCAAAGGTCGCTCTTACATCTCTAAACTTTGCTAATTGGTGTAATATCCTATAACTTGTATTTCTATTTCCCTTACGAAGATCCATTAGTAATCTCTTTCTTGTATTGAGTTAACACCCTTTGTATTCATTTAATACATTTTTTGCTTATAAAACAATGACGTCCAATAATGCTTTTTTTTTTACATGCTTATAAAAAGTCTAGGGTGATAATCTTTTGTAAGTGAATATGGCATTATAATGTTTGTGCTAATTAATATATCTTCTTTGTTTATGAATTTTTTTAAGATATGTTACTTCAATTTATATTTTTAGTATCTTTAGAGTATTTTTTTCATTATTATGGAATCATTATAATAAGTTTTGAAATATTTTATAATAATGTCCTCAAAGATGATGAATTTGTTATGTAAGCATCTACTCATGTGTTCGCTCTAAACAAGTATATTTGGAACATTCAAAGTATATATAATACTTTCAACTTTAGTTGCATACAAAATTACTTCCATCTAATTTTGTTTCAAGTCACTTTAGAAGATGCATAACATTTTTCCATTTTAGATCTCTCTCAAACTTTCTTTATATATACTTTATGAGACAAATCTGATAATCAGTGTGATCTATTATAAAATATTTTTAATTCTATTATAATTACTCTATCACTCATATATTTTCATTTTAAAGTTAGTAAAGAAAAATCTATATAAACTAATGCAAGAAATCAAGATCACTTATTGCAAGCAAGACATCATTAATATACAGATTCATAAAGATAAAAATGCTCCCACTAGTCTTTAGATATACATATTGATGAACAATATTATCCATAAATTTAAAGGAAACAATAATGCTATTAAACTTAAGATATTATCGATGAACAATATTATCCATAAATATCGCTTAAATTTACATATTTTTAAGTTTACACATAATTTGCTCATATATGCACTTTTAACAATGCTCATTGAAATAAACATTGTTGAATATGTAACTTTTAACAATGCTTAATAAAGTAAGTGTTGTTGAATGTGTGATTTTTAATGGTGTTTACTGAAGCAAGCATAGAATATGTAAATGTATGACTTTTAACGACGCTCACTGAAGCAAACACTATTGAATATATGACCACATATCACATTTAATAACGCTTGCTTCACCGAACAATATTGATTCATATATGCCTCACATTTAACGGTGTTTAGTACATGATGAATATTTTTGAATAAACGTTATTAAATACAAATTGTGGCATCGGACTAAACCCCATCCAGAAAACTACATTATTTTTTTTATTTTGCATCCATTTGATATAAATCTAAATCATAATATGTCATGATAATTTTCATACAATATTTCTTAGAGGTTGACAAAAGTCTCTCTATAATTAATATCAATTTTTCAATTAAACCCTTTTGTAACTACTTTAGTTTTGTAACATTCTAATTACTATGAGATTCATGTTTGGTCTTTGAAGATTCACTTCCATCCAACTTTCTTACAACCTTTGTGACTTAACATATTCCTAAGTATCATGAATTTTATCTTCTCTTTCATTATATCTAATAATTTATTAGACTTATCATCATTCATGGTTTGAGAAAAATTAACTGATTTTTTTATTCCAAGTAAATTTTTAACTCAGATAAATAAACCACATAATCATACAAAATAACTAATCTGATTTTTGTTCGACCTATTTGTCATAGTTTTAACATCATTTATTTATTATTCTTCATTGTGATGAAGTGATTCAATAGTGTTAGAATATTTATTATTCTTCCAGCTTGCCTTTTGCTTTGGGGAATAAGACACAAGTATACTCTAGAAAGTTTGATGTCTTTTTTATCATTAACAATCTCATTTATTGGGTTTTCAAAGTAACTGAACAGAGTAACCACATCCACCTCATTTTGCCATAATTATATAAAATCATGATACACACAATATAATCTCAATTTGCAAACACCTACTTGAAAACCTATAACACATGAAATATGGTAATTACATCTAGCGAAATATTAAAGATATTCTTAAAGAAATGCCTTAATATTAGGATGGTTTATATAAAAAAGTTTTGTAACAAATAATAATCAAATCCTAATCTTACTAGATGAAATTAGCTACCTAAATCAAACAATATGATAATGTTCAATCATATATCATATTTATTCAGAAAACTTTAACAAACAAATATTCTTGATTACCGGCCTAAATTAAATTAGTGACTAGAGAATTAGTGCATGCAACACCTTTTTGAGGTGATGATAGTTTATAATATATTTTTTCTCATTGTGATTATATTCCCCATCCTTTGAATGAATGATTCATTCTTTTGGAGATATTGTGACTACCTTTTTTTAACAAATGTGATATCCAATAAAACTGAATAGCGTGGATAAAATTCTTAATATAGGAGACCAATGAAAGTGAATATACAACCAACATATATATATATATATATATATATATATATAATGATAGTGTCCTAGACTACATATTTTTTCTTCAAAATAATGTCAGTGAAAAATAAAATAAAGAAATGTTTCCAATACATAACTTTTGTTAGGGTGGCGTACATACACACACACATATATATTATATATATATATATATATATATATATTTCAATAGTACTATAGTACAGTACGTTGTAAAAGTATAGGGCTTCTTTTATGCTGACTGCTTAATTTCAAGTAGTGCAGAAATCAAGAATATAATCACTGGACAGAGAGTGCTCTACTTGGCTCTACAGTTGCAATAGCGTCACATCTGGAACCCCATGCAAAGTTTGAGTTGACACACTTTGACGTATTAGATTCCACATAACACTTGTCCAAGTCTTTTTGCATCGGAAAAGCTTCAAACACTGGACATGGCAGAATAGCATGTGGCCACTCGATACCGCTTGTCGTGATAATATTCTCATTCTACTTCACTTCCCTTTAGTCCATTGTTTAGTCTAGGTTCACTTCTTTACATCTTTACAACCCTTAGTGGTGTTTTATTAGTGATTGATTAATTAATTTCTATTTTGTTGCAGACTTGTGGTTATCTCATGATGGAAAGTTTCTCATGAAGTGAATATTAAAGAAGAATATTATTGTAATTGGGCTTCTATATTTGCCATAATAGACTGATGAAGAACGAAGACATGCATTGACCCAGGTTCGCCATTTTTAGCAAAAACACACCATAGCAGCATAATTCCCGACCAAAATAACCACTTGTCTTTTGAAACTAAATCTTGAAAATCATGCAACTTATATTAACAATTATGTTGCAAGTATCTCTCCTTCGATATTCTTTCTCCATAACCAACCATTACATAACAATTACAACTTTTCAACACAAGGGCTAGGGAAACATGAAATATTCCTTGATAACTACTTTATGTTCTTCTTGCTTCTTGGTGTGGAAATAAGTGCTAAGCTATTCTATTTATATTGTGATGTTACTACAATATTGTTTCAGCAAAGTATCATGGTATTAAAGCAGAAAAAACTTGTTGTGAACCTAGACAGTTTAACAGCCTAGATAAAACAGTACTCACCAACAGAGAATCTTTGTGTCGGAGTAGTATCCCATTTTCTTTATTCTCTATCTTTCTATTTGTTCCAACTTTTCACTTTTAGCTATTCTCTGACATAAGATCATTATCCAGAATCTGGCATGCAAATAATGTGGTATCTTATCTTATGTCATATAAGGCATCATTAAATTAAAAAGGCTTCTATGGTCTAAAATTTTCATGCAGATGGAGACATTGATATAAAGTTAGTTTTTAGATTGGTATTTCATAAACATTGGTGTAAAACATGCAAGGGGCACCGAGTTTGATAGGACTTACAAAAATAAAATCACTGTGAATATAAACATTGAAGTGTTCTGGTTCTCTGCTTTTAATGATTGAAGTGTTGTTGCAAAAAAAAAAAAAAAACATTGTCAAGTATTACCCAGAATTCCCCCAAACACTTCAGTGGTGCTTTACAGGAATGCTCCATTTGAGATAGCAAACACAATGAAATGATCAGAAAAACTCCAGGGAATACCTAACTTCCAGCACATTTGAATACTTTTGTGCTTCAATGACAACGTTAAAATACCCAAGAGGATGATACTTTCGAACACCATCTAACACATTTTCAACACGAAAGGTTCTCAGATCTTTGTATTCAGAAACTACCCTCTTGAAGATTAATGCCACCAACACCCAGGCTGGCAAAAACAAAGGCTCACACTGGAGCACCCTTGTTGTAGCCATTTGCAGCAATGTCCACTGCATTAAGAGTTGCTACTGCTGCTCCTAAATTGTGACCATAAACAGTTATGGTTAGCTTTTCGCCCTTATATAACTCCACCAGCCTTTGCACCTCACTTGTCACCACCACTAAACAAACCATTTTCTCAAGCACTAACAGTGCAAGTAAAGGAGGCTGTCAACCCAGATAACAAACCATAAATCACTTTCCTGCAAAAGCTTTTCAGGCTGCCAATGGATATGAGATAAGATACTGCTGGCCACCCACGAGGCACCCCCGAACAAAGCTTGATTCTTAGCGTCAACATCTACAAACAAGAGAAGGAAATCAACAGCAAAAACCACCAAAAAACAACAAATTGAAAAGACAGACAAGTAGAAAAAACCAAAACAGAAAGAAAAAAAAACAAGGTAAACAAGCCAAAAGAGAGCCACACCAAACTACCATTGATTGAATCTATAGTTAGGTCACCCAACCGATCTCTAAAGAAGTCCTGCCAAATAAAAGCCAGAATGAGATCCCACCAAGTAAAAGTTTCGAAGAGACACCAAAGGCAGCTAAGGAGTCGGCACAAGAGTTCTCTTCACGAAAGATGTGAGTAACCTTAAGATTCGTATCCCTAATAAGCAATAAGCAATTCCTCCATTTGTTAGTGAGCTTCCAAGGCATTCTAACTTTCCTAGTCAAAGCTTGCATAGCTAAAGTAGAGTCACATTCCAACGAAAGAGTTCTCCACCCTCTACTATGAGTGATTTCAATAGCCGATAAAGCCGTGCAAACCACAGCATAAAAAAAACTTCAATACCATAGTAGTCAGCAAAACAACCCAACACTACTGCACTTCTATCTCTAAAGATACTGCCGCCACCAGCGAAACCTGGAGCCCCTTTAGCAACTCCATCGGTGTTCACTTTTATCCAACCCGCATTAGGAGGCTTCCAGATGACCTGGTAAATAGAGGGAGCTTTACGAGGGTGGATATCCACCTTATAAGCCTTGAGAAGAGAAAATTCAGCTATGGAAGAGTTGTCGTTGTGCTTAGAGAGGTTGCCCGACAGAGAAGTAGCAGCCTTAATTAAGTTAATGGCAGAGTTCTTAGATATGTATTTGTTCTCAAATCTGATCTTGTTTCTACAGCGCCAAATAGTTTCAATAGTGTACACAATAGCAGCAATCAATAACATGTCTCTAGATTGCCGACTCCAACTTTTATTGCACACCGAGAAAATATAATTAACGAAAGATGTATTTAGAGACAAATTAATAACAATGCTTAATCAGTCCCATAATTGAAGAGCAAAATGACAATTGGAGAATAAATGGCTCGAAGACTCAAAGTCCTTAAGGCAAAGACTACAAACAGAAACTGTAGTTATGCCTCTTTTTTGCATGTTGTCATCAGTGGGAAGTCTATTATGAGATAATCTCAAGACAATGAAAGATTTAGAAGGGGGATACTGGTAGACCAAATCATTATGAACCAAGGAAGTTGTTGGCCGGTATGGGATATATGATTAATGGCATCTTTGAGGGAGCAGTTCTCATTTGCAGAGTGATGCCAAACAAGTTGGTCCTCCACCATACCTTTAGGCACAATCGTCTTGCAGATATCAATGGATAAGTCAGGGAAATAGTTCATAAAAAATTGAGGAAGAAACCATTGCCTGTGTCTTGATGAAATCAACAACATGGACTTTTAGAGAAATTTGGACATTAAAGGGATATGGAAAGAGTCAACTATCTATTACCAAGCTAGTTATCCCTCCAAAAATTGATTTTTCTACCATCACCAATAATCCAAATTGCGTTATCAAGAACAATCCTCAACTTCGATTTTATGCCAAACCAGATAGAGGAGCTGAGATGGCTGTTGATTGGTATTTTGTTGGAAATAAACCTATCCCTACAAAAGTTAGCCTAATCTAGATGAGAAGACATCAACTCCCAAGCCAACTTTAGGATAGTTGCATCATTAATCTTTTTAATAGACCTGATTCCAAGGCCCCATTCTGAAGAAGGAGAGCAAACACGATCCCAGGCTATAGTGAACATTTTCCTCATAGAAGTGTCCCTATACCAAATGAAGTTCCTAATGCATTTGTCAATGTACTTCAGAAGTTGGATCAGTCAGACATAGACATGGAAGCATTAAAGAAGCATGTTGTAAACAACCGATTTGACAAGCTTCACTCTACCCATTATAGATAATAATGAGCCTTTCCACGCAGTTAATTTATGGACAATCTTATCAGCAATAGGTTGAAGATGAATCTTTCTAGGTTTTCCTTTGAAGATGGGAACCCCTAGGTGAGAGAACGACAGGCTACCTTAGGAGAAACCAAGGGTAGAGGAAATGGACAAAGATTTTGAGGAAGTGATTTTTCCAGTATAGAACTTACATTTACTAGCATTAATAAGTTGGCTTGAGGCTTGACTATAATCATGAAGAAGCTTCATAAGGGAGGAAAGGTGGTTCTTATGACCGTTGCAAAAGGTAAGAATATCATCCGCATAAAGAACATGACTAGGAGTAATAGTCTTACATGTGCCCACGATCGTCTTCATTTTAGCCTCAACAACCATTTTTTAAATGCCCCTGCTAAGGACATCTTGGGTCAGACAAAAAAGCAGAGGAGAGAAAGGATCACCTTGTCTCATCCGTCTCTTGCCCTAAAAGAAACCAACACTCTTACCGTTGACCACCATAACAAGTTTAGCAGAATTCAGAATGACTTTAATCCAACTTCTGAATTTGTCATTAAAGCCAAAAGCTTTGAGGCAATCGAGCAAAAAGGTTCAATCCAACGTATCAAAAGCCTTTTTAATGTCCAGCTTTAAAGCGAGGTTCCCACTAAAGGTCTTATGGTCCAAAATGTTAACAGCTTCGGAAGTCGTGCAAATGCAATCTTTGGATTTGTCTATCTTTGATGAAACCTCTTTGTTGATGGGAGATGATTCTAAGGGCAACGAAAGCTAACCTATCAGCCAAGATTTCCGTGATGATTTTGAACTTAAATTTAGTTAAAGCAATGGGCCTAAAGTCCTCGATTTTATTGGCACTAGGGAGTTTAGGAATCAAAATAATATTGTTAGAGTTGAAGTTTGGGAGGATCCTTCTATTTATAGGGAGATAAAGAAAATGAAAGCCAATTTATATAAAGGTGGGGAGGACCAATAGAACTGAATATAACCATATGGCTATTTAGTTGAACTTGGTCACTCTCTATGGTCAGAAGAATGAAGAATATATTATATTGAGTATACATTTTAGTTCTTAAAATATTTTATATGTACCAACAGAAATAAAAATTAATAGCATGAGTATAAGTCAAAATAGTCTCTTTCGGGTGGTGTCATAAAACATGCTAAAAATAGTTAATTTGACTCACATTTTATATTTTTTGGAATCATTTTAGATTTTTCCATTTTTGATAGACCAAACTGATAAACTTCAAAATTTGGACAGAATAAAATAAGTATTTACTCTATTATATACTGCTTTCAGGTGACTTACTTATCTTGCAAGAAGTGTATATATAATCTTCAACGTTTAGTATAAAAAACACTGTCCCAACAAATTAAACCTTATATATATATTTTTGTAGAACCCATTCCAGGATATGTAGTCAACAAAAAAGGGAATATATAAGTAGACTGCATTGTCTCACAATTTATTTTCGCTAAGCAAAAGTTTGAATTTATAGGAGCATATAAGAGGTGCTCAACTTGGCAAGATATTTGCTTCTATCAACAGAAGTTTTTTTGGGTGCTTTCAAATGTAGATGGGCCTTGCATGGTGTCGCGCCCCGATTTTCGGCTGCACGACCTCATTTAGAGTCGTCACTACATTTTCTTTCAGTCAAAAATGTAGAAAAATCTTTTGGCCCAATCACATTGGGCCTTGGACTTTGATATCCAGGTTCGGGAATCGATTACACCCTAGGGAAGGTATTAGCACCCTAGTTGCCCGTTTGAATGGTACCCTATTATATTGCATGAATTATTAATTGTGTTATTATTATTTTATTTAATTGTGTGATTGATTAATTATTTATTATGAAGAAAAAAATTGTTTTTATTATTGTGCCTGACAAGAATGACTTCGATCCTACGTATCCCTATTAAGAGAATCAAGGCTTACGTAGTTCCTTAGGTAGAAAAAGTTTATTTGGTTGGGTTTTTATTTATTAAAAATAGTAAAGTTTAAATTCTTTTTTTTTGAAAAAAAGACATGAGTGAAGCATAGCCCTTACGTCCAATACCGCATCTCATATTAAAGTTTGGTTAAGAAATTCGAATTTTTGTTTTTTTAATATGTAAAACATAAAATCTTTTTAAGATGTGAAAATATAACTAGTCTTATTAATAATAAAGAAGTGAAGTGTAGCCCTTACGTCCGACACCGCATCATACCTTACAATCTGAGTTAAATATTATTTCCTTTTATTGTTGACTCATGAATGCTTGTTGCTTTTGTTTTTTTTAATATGTTTTAAATTGATATATAATGAGAAACTAATTAATTACATATTTTGCTTCAAAACTAAATATTTATTGAAAAAAATGTTGTAGTATGTATGCAAAAAATATCTTGTTTATACATTTACCTTTTTGATATAGTTATAATTAGATGGTAAAATCGTTATAATTATATGGTACAATCGTGATAATTATTATTACCAAAACAATTATTTATAACAAAAATAAAACAACTATACAAGAAGTAATGAAAATGACATACCTCTCATAGCGATTCCAACAACAATGAAATGCTGCAGCACGAAAAAGGTGCAAAAAAGGCTAACCGATGCAACCATACATATAGTGGAGGTAAGGACTTTGTGTAGCACAGACTCAGAGACATCGCTTTGGACATGTATATGAAGCTTCTCTACAATGTATACCAATGCAATTATAATTCCTCTTAAGTTTCTTTGTATTTTTTTCTCATTTTCTGGGCGGTGTTCTTGTGTATGAGAGATCTTAAATTATTGTGGATTTCTTGGTTTTTTGTTGGATGAATATCTGTGAAAGATAATGTCGAGAGAAGAGAGAAAGGATTGAAAAGCGAATTGTTTTTTATTGAGAGGATTGTTGTGATGTAGTAGATTATATCTTTTGGGTGGTTCTGGTTATCTTTTGGTTGAGGATTCTTGGGAATAGGTGATGAATGAAAGATTTTTTTAGATGAAATTTGATGGAGGAGTTTTTTAGATGAATGATTTTTTAGATGATGGTGATTTTTTTCAAGCCTTTTGATTTCATGTCTCATATGCCTATTTAAAGTTGAATTTTGACACATGTTTGAAAATCAAATCAAATCCCCTATTAACTTCAAAGAGAAAGTTAAGGAGATTTTGATTTTTGCTTTTAATTAAAATTCAAAAATTTGATTTATGCTATTATGATGTTTAAAATTCAAATTTAATAAAAGTCATAAATTCAAATTTGAATCATTTTTATTTTGGAACACATAAAAATGTTATTTTTTATATAAACCCAAAATGTTTATCTTATTGTTATTTTTTTGAAAAAATGTATTTTGGGCCGGACAAAATTGGGTATTCACACATGGCATCAGGAACAAAACCTCAATGTATGATTTGAATTGAAAACAAAAAAGCGAATGAAAGCAAGAAAGAAAAGAGAAAGAGAGAGTACATATTGTGGGTTCAGCTGTTTAACATTTATTCTATATTGCAGCCATTATTTCGTCTAGGTTCATGGTTGAATGTGGTACCCCAGAATTCCATGTATGAGGCTATTTGTAAAGCTTGGGGCAATTTAGGTGGCTTTGTTATTTCAAAATGAAATAATTAAACAAACCAATTCAAAAAATTAGGATATTAAGTGAGAGAATACAATGACTTGTACCATGGTGAGTTTGATATTTTATTCACATTGTTATCTCTTTAAGGGTCGATTCCATGGCGGTTTTCCCTCTATCGACATTGACCTGGTGATAACTTTCTCTCTTTTGGCGGTTTCACTCACTTATTAATATTCGATAATATACATTAATTCAGCCTATATGTAGCTCTTTCCGTGGCACAACTCTCAATGAAACCATCAATTGTTAGGGCTTAAGCACATGAGGAGAGTCCAACCAAAAAACTAATCTATTAGATAGAAAGTCTCATAATTTAAGTATCACATCAAATGTTATTCTCCTCCGTATGAAACTCATGACAGCTCCCCTTATAATATTCGTGCTCATGGGCATTCACGTTAAAGATTTGGTAAAATGGATTACTTAAATCGTATCTGGATATTGAATTATTTATACCAAATTCGGTTGCATAATTTCTGAAAAAATAATACATTTTTATTTAGCATTTTTGCTTAATATAATACAACACTAACTTTTTTTCCTTTAACATGAAATATAATGAAGAATATAATCCAATTTTAATGTCTTAAATACCACCAATTTCTACACACACAAAAAATATGTCTGACCTTTATTCATACTATTATCTACCTCTTCTGTCCTTTTGCTTCTTTCCTTTGGGACTGGCTTGATAATTTGATTGGGATCCACCTCAACAAAACTTCAATGGAATACTTGTTGCCTTCTATCCCCAAGCATTGGAGCCCTCAGCTTACAGAAACAGTAGTTTCTTGCATAGTGAACATCATATCAACAATATGGTTTTGCAGAAATAGGATGAGATTTGATAGCCAAAGAGTTAGACCTCACCAAGCCATTTCCAGAATCAAAGCTGAATATGCTCTCTGTGGTAATGCTTCTCACTTATGTGCTAATCCTAACCTGCAGGATTTTTACATTTTGCGATCTTTAAATGTCCAGTGTCACCTAAGCAAAGCTCCTAGAATCACAGAGGTAATTTGGTTCCCCCCGAGACCTGGTTGGTTAAAACTCAACACTGATGGGGCAGCTCATGGTTCCCCTGGTCATGCAGGAGGTGGTGGTGTTTTTCGTGATAGTTTAGGTGCTATGCAGGGCTATTTTGCAGCTTATTTTGCCATTCAAAACTCCCTGTATGCAGAGCTCATGGCTGCAATTTTTGCTATTCGGATAGCCCACAGGAAGGGTTGGAATTATATTTGGCTTGAGTGTGACTCTTCTTTGGTTGTGGATATATTCAAAGGAAATCATGCGGTTCCATGGAAGCTTGCTAACAACTGGAAAAAGTGTTGTGCTATTATTTCACAAACTAACTTTCGGGTATCCCACATCTTCAAGGAAGGGAATGTTTGTGCTGATAAATTGGCTGCTTTTAGTGTTTTATCTAAGGCTGATACTTGGTGGGATGCTCCTCCTGATTTTCTAGTGCAGGAAATTGCTAAAAATAGGATTGGTTTGCCTTAGTTATAGGTTTAAGAACTTCTAACTTGTGTTTTTTCTTGGCTCTTTGGTCTCATGTACTTCTTTTTTTTTTTTTTTGATAAGCAAGAGAGAATGGATTCAAAGCACAAGGGGTGCTAACCCAATGATACAAACAAAGAACCGAAACAGTTAGATTGAACACAAAATAGAAGACCACGGATCAATACATCAATTAGCAAACGTTAAAGAATTACAATCCGATTTATTGCAGAACCAAATCCAAGAACGAATTTTGATAGAATTCATTAGATGTAACACATCAAACTCCTTACCCCTGAAAATTGATTCATTCCTAGAGAGCCAAATGGACCAAGTCACCGAAAACCACAACATCCTCCACCATTGAGCTACTTTACTACTGCTGTTGCACATATTCAAATGGGCACGAAATGCATCTACTGCACTTATGATCCCAACAGGTGCAGAATTATTAAACCAACCATCAATGTTAATGCCTAACCAACCATAAAATGTTGTCCAGGTTTTTTGAGTGAGGACGCAACTGACAAACAGATGGGAGACGTCTTCCTGCTCCTGCTTGCAAAAGCTATACAGCAGTGACAAACCAGCAGGCAAAATTTGCCTTCTATGAAGCTGCGTTTTTGTGGGTAATCTCCCTTTTAAGAGCTTCCAGATGAAGCAACAAACCTTAGAAGGACAACAACCAATCCAAGCCTTATCCAGAAGCGAATTCTCATCATAAACCCCCGGATTAAGAGCCAAATAATAAGCCGATTGTACCTCAAACACTCCCGTATTCACCCTCCTCCAAGACCAACCATCCAACTGATCTTCCTTGCAACTAACTGAAGAAATTACCGCAATCATCTCCGAGTATAACAGTTCCTCCCAAACGAAAAGGTTACGGCGCCAAAGCACATTCCACTTCCAAACACCATTGTCCCAAAAACCACAGTCCGAGACTGCGGTATCTTTATGAAGGACCACCGAAAACAGTCTAGGAAAACGCATAGCAAGACTCTCATGCCCAACCCAAATGTCAGTCCAGAATCTTGTGCTCAAACCATTTCCTATCTTCTTAATGACGTTCGAATGAAACCAGTTATTAGAAACACTATCACCCCTACCCACCTTAACAACCTCCTTCCACCAAGAAGACCCGCCCGAAACAGAGGAACTAAGGCAGTCCCCGTATTTTGAAGACACAACCCTCACCCACAAGGAATCCCGATCCACAAGAAACCTCCACTTCCACTTACCTAACAACGCTAGATTAAAAGACTCTATGTTTTTTACCCCGAGCCCCCCTGTACTCTTAGGCAAACAAACATCATCCCAAGAAACCCAAGCCACACCTCTCCCACCATTCCTATTACCCCACAGGAACCTCCTATGAATCTTAATTAAGCTAAGAATAACCTTCTTAGGAGCTTTAAAAAGAGATAAAAAATAGATGGGAATGTTAGCCAAAACAGCATTTAAAAGAATTACCCTTCTTATAATCTTCTTTTAATATAGTTTGGGTGTACTGCCATCCTTTTGCTTAAAAAAAATTACTATTATCTAATTCAATAATGTATACTAATTTAAAAAAGCAATTATCATAAACAACTTTTATAATTGAGTTTAATTGTAAACAAGGGAAAATAATCTTAATGCAATCCAATAATTCTTATTCTTTAACATGCTTATAAAATATCTAGGGTAATTTTCAAGGTGACAATCTTTTCCAAGAGATATGTGATTATAATTAATGTTTGTGCTAATATGTCTTCTATTATTATAATTTATTTCTGAACTTTTTTAATACTTCAATTCACATACCATTAGAGTATTTATTGTTCATTAATGCATACTCTTCACATTAAGTTTTCAATGCATGGCCTTATATAATTTATATAAGCATGTACCCATTTATTTCTCTAGAAGTAGGTTTGGAACATCAAGGCATATATAATACTCTCAATATTATTAGATACATACCAAATTAATTTCATCTAATTTTGTTTCAAGTCATTCTAGAATATCTAACACTTCTATGTTCTAGATCTCTCTAAAACATTCTTTATATATGTTTCATGAGATATGTTTCATGAGATAAAATTATTGTCTCACTCATATATCATATAATATCCCTTTCTTTCTAGATGTCTCTAAAAATTTCTTTATATATGCTTCATTAGACAAAGTTATTGTTTCACTCATATATCATGGAATATCTTTATCCTTATTGTTGTCTCACTCATATATTACTACGCCAGAATTGATATTTAACAACGTTCATTCAACAACGTTTATGTGTTGAACGTTGTTAAATGTAAGGTGGAAAAGAATTATCAGCGTTCATTGAAGAAAACGTTGTTAAAGGTGTTATCTTTAACAACGCTCATTGAAGAAATCGCTATTAAAGGTAAACCTCGTGTATTTAACAGCACTTTTTCAATGAGTGTTGTTAAAGGTGTTATCTTTAACAGTGTTTATTGAAAGCAAACATTGTTAAAGGTGTTATTTTTAACCACACTTACTGAAGCAGTTAAAGATCATACATTCATATATTTAACAACTTTTCTTCAGTGAGCATTGTTAAAGGTGTTATCTTTAATATCGCTTTTTGAAGAAAGCGTTGTTAAATGTCATATTTCATGTATTTAACATAACTCCTTAAATAAGCGCTTGTTTTAGTGAGCGATGATCTTTTCTAATTCAAAAACAAAACTTCATACACAATAGTACATATATCACTTAGTTTATTATTTCTCTTACTTTCCTTCTTCTCCATGAGTTACATTTTTTTCTCTTTTGTTTTTAGTTTCTCTCTTCAAGCAAGTTATCGATTTTTGATCTTTCTCTTCAAACATAAGGTAAATCGTTATCTTATTTTAGCTCATTTATTTCTCTCTTCACTAATAGTGTGATCTTTATTTGTTGTGAAGTTATGTAGCTATGGTGTTCTAGGTTTTTCGCTATGGTTCACTAGTTTAGAACACATGGTTTGAGTATAATGGTATAAAAAATTTCTCAATTGCTGCTAATTTTGTATTTTTTCATAACTTTTGCAATTTGTTTAGAGATGTCATTCTTATTTGTATTTGCAGCTTGCATTGATCATTGAGGAATACATGGACACTCTGTAAGGACTTGCACATTGAAGGAGAAAAATGAACAATTTGCATAAGATATCATTACTCCTATGCTATTTTATAATATTGGAATCTGTTAAGGTTGAATGTAGTTAAAGTCGTTGGTGATTTAACAAATAGTAAATGTGATGGAGTTGGACATGTTTGTCAAGTATTTGATAGAATATCTGGGAGATATATTGTCTTATAGAAATTAGACATTTAACGGTGCTTGCTTCAGTGAGCACTGTTAAATATCTACTTTCTTCCGCGCTACAAAAAACGATGTTGAATATAACCTTATGTTCTACTACGCTCACATAAAAACGCCACAAAAGCGTTGTTAAATTACCAATGTGTGGAAATAATTTTTTTCATGGTTGCATATTCAGTATAATGTGTCTAGTTCAATGGTGGAAGCGCTTAAAATGCATGATTCCTTATGCAAAACTATTTGTGGTGGAGTATTTGCATATTCAGTATAATGGTTGAATATAACCTTATGTCTAGTTCAATGGTTGTTAAATTGCTCATCTTTTGCATGTTAAGCGTTGTCAAATACTCCACCTCAACTATGTTTCTCTTATGAAGTTCGGATCTAGTAGCTACCCTTCCTCTCAAAATTATTCACATTAAACAACAAACCTTTAAGAGAGCACAATTAACCCAACAAAAATGAAGAATTTACCTGACTCCCTCATAATTATATTCAATTGCAACAAGTAAGTAGTTTTCACCACATAGCAACCCGATTTATCAAGGTTCCATCTTCATCTATTACCAATACCACTCAAGCAAAAATGGTTAATATCCATGATTGGAGTTTACTATTATCCACTAGCTCCTCCAAACATGCTTCATTGTTGTTAAAAATCATGACATTTCTACAATTCCTAAGTGGTTCAATAGTATCAATACATGATATGTTCAATATGTTATTTTTTATAGGTAAAATTTTATTAAAGAATTAAAGAGAGAACTACATCGCAAGAAACTAATGTAGAAAACATCTAAGTAAGAGAGGTACTCCGAAGTATCTATTCTACAACACCCACCCAACAAAAATCAAAAGGAACAAATCACAACCGAGACAATTAAAGAAATAAACTAATAATAGCATTCCAAATTTAAAATTGGATTTGAAATCAATTTGAACCATGACATATTCACATACTTATGTCTTCCCTTAATCCATATTCATGATTGGAGTTTAATAACTTTTACTAGCTCCTCCGAGTATGCTTCTTTGTTGTTAAAATCATGACATTCCTGCAATTCCAAAGTGATCAGATTCCAGCCATCTAAATTATTAAGTTAACTTCTTTGAAAATGATGTAATAAATTATCCTTACCTCTTGTGGGTAAGACCACGTTAAATCCCAACCATTGGTAGATGAATTACCAAGTTCCATAAGAGACGTGACAAGAGAAAAGCGAATCTTAAACACTATAGGAGATAGATATAAGATCATTGCAACCAATATTAGCACCGATTTTTGAATAAGTGCAATATGTTATATTCCTTTTACTCTATGATCATCATAGAGAAAAACAAAACAATAGAGTAATATATAAAATTATGATATCAATTTTCAAAGAATAACAATAGATTAAGTGTCCCCAAGAATCAATTCAGTCGGTAGAGTGCTAGAGATAAAGTATAACCACTTGAGTTATAACTGAATGGGAAAAAAATAAACCCATCCATGCATGTCTATGAATTTAACATGAGAATAGTAAATGGAGCCTTTCGTGTGGTTGTGATCGAGAGTTGGAGCAAAGAAGTTTCTCAAACACTTTAGTTGTTGATGGAGTTGAAACAATGTCAATTCTGACCAAAGTTATATTCAGAGTTTCATGCAATAGAACCAGACACAGCAGAATGTGGAGAAAAATACATGAAGGCCAGTATAGGTAGCTTAGCTAATAGAGAAAGTAAATAATCAAAATTGCAAAGTTATGAGCATCATAAAATTGTGTAAACAATAATCAATTTGGAAATATAAGAAGACAGACCAAAACACAAGTGAAGTTGAGCATAACCCTTCCCCTAAAACCCTATTTTGCACTAATAACACTTGAATGAAAAAGCATGTTGGGACTTGCTACAAGTATAGTACTGTTGATTGAACCCAAGAGTTCCCCCAAACACTTCATTGAAGAAGGACTAATACATTTCTAATGGATTTAGATTAGACTAATTAGCCTCTCATATGAAGCGTTCAGAAGAACTCCAAGAGACAACCAACAAATAATAATCCTTTAATTTCACATGCTTTTCACTACCTAGCTAGCTATCTTGGTTAAACAAAATGTACAAGTATTCTATATATATAGTAGAGACATTATTCCCACATTACAAAATAAAGCCATAAGGGTGAAAATGAATTCTCTTTCTAGATTAATTCTACTTGCTGAACCTGGTCAGGATGTTTGCCAAGAAGAACTGGTGAATGAAGAAATACCCATATTGTAGTGAGTAACAAATTAAAGTGGACTCGTTCTTGTTGGAAAAGTGATTCATGGCATCACAATGTAACAAAATATCCTTCCTCAATATGTTCCTTTCTGTCTTTTTCATGGTCATGAATTTTATCACTCATTTATGAGCATAAAGTTGTTGTTAGGAGAAAGAAAATTAACCTAATTAAATATCTTCCAGCTTGCCTTTTGCTTTGGGGAATAACACACAAGTATACTCTAGAAAGTTTAATGTTTTTTTTATCACTATCAATCTCATTTTTTCTGTTTCAAGTAAAACAATCAAGACATTGATATAGAGGTATAAGGTCTTAATAGATCTTCAGAACCAAAAGGTCAAGAGTTCAATTCATGAGAGTGATATTTGTTAGAAAGACCAACTATGTATCCTGAGAGAGATTAGTTCTTTACCCAAAAGGTAAAAAATACCATTTATACTACAAAAAAAATATCTAAACAAAATAATCACATCAACCTCATTTGCCATAAATATAAGAGATGATGATATACACAATATAATCACAAATTGCAAACACGTACTTGAAAACCCATACCACATGATATATGGTAACTACATCTAGGGAAATATTAATGGTATTCATAAAGACATTCCTTAATGTTAAGATGCTTCGTATAAAAACGTTTTTTAACAAACAAAAATCAAACCTTAGCATAAGGTGAAAATATAACAATATCATAATGTTTCATCATAAATCAAATTGATCAACAATTCTTTAACACAATTTTTTTTATTACCTAAATTAAATGAGTGAATAGAGGTCAGTGCATGCATCAGGTTTTGAGGTGATGACATTTGTGCAATAGTTTTGTTGGATAAACATTAATTCTCTTGGAGATATTGAGACTACCCTTTTCAAATGTTGTGTCCAATAAAATTGAATATAAAACCAACGTAAATATTTGAATAATACTAAACTACTGTAGCACGGGTACGTGTCACAAACGGGTACCCGCAGGTTTTAAAAACGGGTATTTAAAAATACCCGTAATACATACGGGTGGGTATGGGTATTATGATACCCGCACCCGCAGGTACCCGTTATGTATATGATTACTATATTATTTTTAATTAAAATAAAAAATATACTATCATAACCTTCATTACACTATGTACATATTTTCCTTTTACTTTGTTTACATCTTTTCCTTTTACTTTGTTTACATCTTTTTACATTGTTTACATCTTTTTAATTTGGTGTTGAAATACACTACAAATATTATTTCATGTGTAAAAACACACATGTCTTACAAAGAAAAAATATATGTTTTTTGTTAAGTAAATGAGAATTGCAAACTACCAAAACAGAAAATTTCATTAGATTTAGCATTTTTGCCAACTATTCATTCAAAATACACAAAAATAATTAAATTTCATCTCATTTAAAACATAATAGAAATAGGAAATTAGAAATTCAATTAAAATATAGAAAACCTGCGGGTACCCGTTTTACTCGCGGGTACACAAAAATACCCGCAAAAAACCCGCAGCGGGTACACGTACGGGTATGGGCGGATACGGGTATTGCTCCCCTATTTCGAAACGGGTAGCGGGTAGCTACTACCCGTGCCCGCCCGTGCCCGTTGCCATCCCTAAAACTACAGTACATTGCAAAAGTATAGAGCTTCTTTTATGCTTATTGCTTAATTTGAAGTAGTGCAGAAAACAAGAATCTAGTCAAGGGACAGAGAGTGCTCTACTTGACTCTACAGTTGCAATAGCGTCACATCTGGAACCCCATGCAAAGTTTGAGTTGACACACTTTGACGTATTAGATTCCACATAACACTTGTCCAAGTCTTTTTGCATCGGAAAAGCTTCAAACACTGGACATGGCAGAATAGCATGTGGCCACTCGATACCGCTTGTCGTGATAATATTCTCATTCTACTTCACTTCTCTTTAGTCCATTGTTTAGTCTAGGTTCACTTCTTTTTACATCTTTACAACCCTTGGTGGTGTTTGGTTAGTGATTGGTTGATTAATTTCGATTTTGTTACAGACTTGTAGTTATCTCATGATGAAAAGTTTCTCATGGAGTGAATATTAGAGAAGATTATTGTTGTAATTGGGTTTCTATATTTTGCCATAATAGATTGATGAAGAAGGAAGACATGCATTGGAAAATACCAGCACCACTCTTCACAAAGAGAACTTTCTTTTTTTTTCATAGGTTTCCTTGTCTTTGGATTAATTTGATGCAAGAGCTCAACAATCTCACATTTGGATAATGAAAGAGAAAGATAATAATTATTGTGGAGAATGTGCAACAATGGTGATCAAAATACAACTTATTCTTATTGATTTATCCAAATTGATTGATTTATAAAGAATACTATAAGTGCTATATATATTGAAGCACATTGTCTTGTAAAAAGAGAGAAGTAACTAAATGGAAAACAAACTCTAACTAATTCTCCTAAGAAACTAATAAAACTTGTTGTAAAATAATTTCAACATGTGTTAAATGTATAAAACTTGTCAATTACAAAAATTGTTCACGCAATGTTTCTATAAAGTTAATCGATTAACTGTTTAGACACCAAACACAATGAAATGATCAAGTAAATTAGCTAGGTTTGAACCATGAAAAGCTTTGGGAAAAAATACTACTTCCATGATTGAGATGTTTTTCTGATAAGAAAATGATGAAGTCAGTGATGTATAATAGGGATAATTAATCACATCTAAGTATTTATTGGGTGAAGAAAGTGTTTTAACTTGGTGTCGTGGTTACGATATGTATACCGTAATTGAGGGAAATGTGGCCCAATAACGATTGTCTGATGTTGTGAAGACTGAAGACTCTCCAGATAGTAACCACTATTATGTTTGTAGAGTAATTTATAAAGTTAGAGAGGGAACTAAATGTATCAGACTTCTACCTTGAGCGATATGAAATGAACTCGTTTCAGTAGTGGGCTTTTTAGTATTGGAATATAATAAGGATATGTGTTTTTTATTTATTTAATTAAGAAAATTAAAACGGATTTAAACCCTTACATTTTTTTTGGTACCAAATATCATAATTTAGTTCATTACTTGATTTTCGAGATGAGCTAGGCCCGAGCTATATATGTATATATATGAAAAGAAAAAGGAAAATACATCATCATTTGAGATAAATAAGAATATAAATTTTATTGGGGATTGATTCAGTTCACCGATCAAAAAGAGAGGAGAAATACACATTCACATTTTTTTCTAACTACAAATTCCATGACTACGAAAATGACTAAAAGTATTTAGCAAGGATCTTATGTTAGCTTTTAATAATCATTTTGGATCACTTTTCAGCTTTCATCATCCACTGCAAAAGGGACCTATCTTTATTTAGTCTCCCCTTCTTGGCCAAAATCCTGGCTAAGTTCATCGCTAGGTATATAAGAAGAAGAAAAACTTCTTTTAAGTAGATTTCTCCATGCCCACATAAAATTCACCTTTATTTTGTTCTCTAAACACATAATTCTCCACCATAAATAGAATGGTTCTTGTGCAATTGTCTAGCCAAGACAACTAGTGAAGGAAACATGAGTGAAGGATTATTTGTTGGTTGTATCTTGGAGTTCCTTTGAACGCTTCATGTGAGGGGCTAGCTAGTCTAGTTATCTAAACACCCTTTGGAAAGGATAGTCCTTCTTTAATGAAGTGTTTGGGGGAACTCTTAGGTTCAACTAACACTGCATAACAAATTTGAATTGCGTTCATTTCTTTCCCTAACCATTTCATTTGATAAATGCTCGGAGGAACTTTTCCACTTCACAATGGATTATCATTATTGCACAATATGGGAAGAAGCAAATTAATTTACTACAGGTATTCTTTAATTTCTCTCTTTGTTAGCTCTATCAGCTAGTGCTTACTACCTTGAATTTTTCTGCACATTACTTTTTCATTGTCTTCTAATTGATTCATGAGAATTTGTAGACAAACAAGATTTAACAAGGTCAGCATAGTGGGTAAATGAGTTCCTTAAATATGATATCAAAGGTTTGATTATTATAGTGTATATATATGTAAGAGGCAACAGTAATATTTGTGTCTCAAATAAGATTAATCTCTCATCCTAGGGCTGAGGGTAGCCTTAGTGTAAAACAAAAAAATATATATTTATGTGATTCTAATGAAGAATTGAATTAGTAAAACTTTCGGATATATGTGTCTATTGTTACATGCAACTGCAACTAGAAATTGTAAAAACAATATTTTGGAACTCTTGACATGGAAAGTAGCGAGGAATGGATTACAAACCAAGAACAATGTTAAAAGGAGAGACATTTTGAAACCATGTGTGGTTTTAAATATTAAATGTATCAACTCCTATGATGGAATTTACATTTTGAAATTCCTTAACCAATGGCAAAATTCAATTAGTAATTCTCATTTAACTTTCCTATTTTTCTGAGCTACAAAATTAGTTGTCAAAGTTTCTCTAATTACCCCCTTTATTTCATATTTCTTCCTTATTTAAGGCTAACGTATACATATTAAGATATTATTAAAAATATTGTATTTCGACTAAAAAATCATATTTATTTTCTAAGGTATAATAAAAAATAAATTAATTAATGATATATATGAGTACTCAATGATGATGGAATTTTAAAAAAAATATTTGCCACTAAAATAACAAAATATAAAGAATGATAAAAGTAATGGCTAAAAACATAGCCAAGCTTTTAAACCATGATTATATAGTAAATAATATAATGAGGGAGAAAGTCATAAACAATGGTGCAAAAAAAATATTGCACCATAAGATAACCCAAATCAGTTTGTTCATCAAAGATTCATACTTCTATTGCTCTAAAACTAACCTTGATTTCCTTTTCATATCATTATCAGCAGAAGAAGTCCGCAACAACATGATCCTTCCAAGGCTTGTTCATATCAAGTGATTCCAGGAGTTCCCCCAAACGCTTCAATAAAGAGAATTCATTTAATGAATTCTTAATGAAATGGTTAGAGGAACTCTAGGGAACACTAAATGCCTATATTTTCATTCTTGCTGAGTAGGTTGTAGAAAATATTACTTCTATGAGGTAAGCTTCACATATTTATATATTATATGCTATATATACATGTATTTAATAAGTTTTCTACTGTCAGGTTGCATTTATAAGGAATATAATATATGATTATAAATATATGCTATATATATGTCTGTGTGAACCTAGACTAGGAGATGGGCTATATTATGGTTCATTGTGAAGAATAAGGCCAGTTCTAGAATAAGTCAACAGCTTTTAAATTTCTTTACTACCCTATCATTGTCTGCTTATTTTTTCAGTAAAAAAAAAGACCCTTCTAGAAGAGTATGGTAATACACACATTGAAACGCTTCTGAATTTACAAGGGGGTCATTAAGAATCTTCCATAATCAGCCAAGGCAAATGCAACAATAACTTAGACCAACTTTTCCTTGTGCATCTTCCCCATGATCAGCTGTTTCAAAGGATATTTTATTTAAGAGCCAATCAAAATATTATATTTTATTTTTAATTTTCATATACCAATTTATAATTGTTCGAGACAGAATAATATACTATTGATCCATATCACTTCCACAGCTGATTAGTTAAACTGTGGATGTACATTATTTCACATCATTGCTATATGGGTGAAGTTGGTTAAGGAATAAAAAAGTTAAGTATCTATTAAAAAAATAGTTAATGTGTTTAATATATTGAGAGGTGGTAGATTTGATTTTCAACTTCTTTAATACAATAGTTAACAAGACCTAAACAAATAAAACGAGATTAGTTATGATAATAAAAAAATTAAAACTATAAAGATGTAAGGTAACATGATGTAGCATTATTCAATAATAATATGTCAAAAGGGGTGAAGAGAAAGTGCAATATCAAAATATGTTTCTCCCTTGAAAATAAAATATGACTAAATTTATATCATTTTTTGGGTACTTATGAAGCATTAAATGTGCTAGAAATTTCTAATGAATTAATATACCACTATAAATTAAATAGCACTGAAATGTTACACTTCCTTGCAAAGAATTAGCACCTGAATAGAAACCTTACTTTCACTAAAAATGAGACTATATCTATATCCAATGAAGTGATTGGGATGAAGGGACCGTTGGAAAAAATGAATCCTCCCCTAATCCCATGGAGTTTTCTTGGAAATTCAGATCCCCCCCCTCTACCTCCCTCTCCTTCTTCCTCCAGTTACCCTTTGGTTTCGGCGGAAAAGAAAAAATCATTTGTTCAAGCTCTAAAGAACTCTTGTGACATTGCTATTTCCCAGTTCCCTCAGCCTTGTATTAAAGGTGATGCAGTTGCCATTAAAATCCCAGAGGAAGATTATCAGGCTGGATTGCAACGGTGTAAAACCCACCTTCATGGGAGACTTATCATGTCAAAGGGGGACACCCCTATCAAATTTAATGATCTCAAATCCAAGCTCTCGACGCTTTGGAATATGATAGGTAAGTGGAATATGATCTCCTTGGGTAAAGGTTTTTACGATTTCTCCTTTTCCTCAATGGAGGATATGCGAAATGTTTGTGCAACAGGTTCATGGAGCTTGAAGCCGGGGTTCCTGAGACTCTTTCTCTGGTCTCCAGACTTTAACCCTAACCATCAAAAGCTTACTCATTCTCAATGTTGGGTAAAGATCTTGGGGCTTCCTCAAGAATATTGGGGTGCTAGAATAATTTTTTCTATTGCTGGGGGAATAGGAACCCCTGTTTTGTTGGATGATGCAACCAACAATAGAACATTTGGTCATTTTGCTAGAGTTCTGGTTGATATAGACCTCAAGGCAAGCCTTCCAAACCAGATCCTAGTAGAAAGAGAGGGCTTTGCTTTCTTTGTTTCCATTGAGTATGAAAATCTCCCACACTTTTGTTCGGGTTGCAATTCCATTGGTCATCTTGCTTCAAATTGTCGCAAATCTTCAATTCCAGGTGGAGGGGAAGACTACTCCAAGCCAACAACAAAGAATGATGCAGGTTTTGAACAGAAACCAGTGGAAAAGAAGGATTCTTCTAAGAATAAGACTCCTACTATTGAAAATGATTTGGTCATCAATCTCGAAATTGAGAGCATGGATGGGATCAACATTGGTGATTTGGAAAGGGTGAATCTCACTCCTGATAAAGAGGGTCAAGAAGCTATCAGGGAGGCCACCTCGGATGAAGATTCTCCTACATTGGAGGACTCTTTGGAGAACCACAGAGGGCTTATAAAAGGTAATATTGAAGTTTTACCTCCTGATGATATTGAGAATCCGGTTGCGGCTAGAGAATCAAGAATTATTGGAAAGTTTTGGGTTGATGATAACACAACTGAAGTGGAGGAAAAAACAGCTTTCACAAAAATTCTTTCTAAGTCGCAGAGAAAGAAAATGAAGCAAAAAGCTAGTCATGAAAGGGTCCATTTCACCCGAAGGGGTGGGTATCTTAACACTGCCCAATGAAAATTCTTTATTGGAACTGTAGGGGATTTGGTAAATCTAAAACGAGATTGGTTTTAAAAAATCTATGTTGTGCTAATAAACTTGATCTAGTCTTTCTATCCGAGCCTATGATTCAGGTGGATAAAGTCAGTTCTTTATTTTGGGAAGGGCTCAATTTGAAGTTATTCTTGGTGAATGATAGAGGTCCTCATATTCCCAACCTTTGGGGTCTCTGTAGTGTCAATTTGCATCCTGTAATAATAGCAAACTCAAGTCAGCAGATTTCCATTTCGCTTGACCTGGAAAACCACCACTTCTTCATTTGTGCGGTCTATGCTCACACTAATTATCTTCAGAGAAGACAACTGTGGGAGGAAATTAATTCCGTGATGCATAATTTCCCTGGTGCTTGGTGTTGTGTGGGGGATTTTAATGTGGTGTTAGGTGCCAATGAGTGTAGAGGTTCTAACCTCCCTGCTAGATTACCTTGTGATGAATTTCAACACTTTACAGATGGGGCTAACTTAACTCACATCTTGACCAGAGGAGCCGAATTCACTTGGACTAATAGGAGGAGAGGCTCTGCGCACACCGAAAAGCGATTAGACAGAAGCATTTGCAATGATGATTGGTTGTCAGTTTGGAATCACACTATGTGTTGTTCTCTGCCAAGAATTTGCTCTGATCACCACCCGTTGTTAATTTGTTCTTCCTCTGCTTCTGCTAGCAGGATAGTTCCCTTCAGGTTCCATAATATGTGGATTCAGCATCATGATTGTAGAAGGCTTGTTGCTGAAATGTGGAACACTCCGTTGGTGGGTTGTCCTATGTTTATTCTTTCGCAAAAGTTAAAGCTCCTCAAAAAGGAATTGAGAACTTGGAATAAAACTGTCTTTGGTAATGTTCATGATAGAGTGAAGAATGCCTCTGCCCTTCTTGATTCTGTCCAGAATTTGTTGAATGATTTGGGGCAAATTCCAGATCTGATAGATCAAGAAGCCATAGCCCAAAGGGAGTTGTTGGATGCCCTCTCGGTGGAGGAGGCCTTCTGGAAGGAAAAGTCTAGGCTAAATTGGCACAACAGTGGAGACAGAAACACAAATTTCTTCCATAAATCACTAAAATAAGGCAAGTCACTAAATCCTTGACTTTACTTAAAGACGGTGATAATATTCTATTGGACCCTCAGGAAATCTCCAGTCATGTTTTATCATATTACTCTAATTTGTATGCTTCTCCTAACAACATTACGCCTAATAGTCTCATTGATTCAGTGATCCCAAATCTCGTCACTGAGGATGACAACGTTATGCTTTCTAAGCCACCTCTTTCTAATGAAATTAAGTCTGCTGTTTTTGCTTTGAATGGTGAGGGAGCTCCTGGTCCTGATGGGTTTGGAGGCTGTTTCTTTCAAACTTTTTGGGATATTGTTCACTCTGATGTTTGCAATTCGGTTTTGCAATTCTTTCACCAAGACTGGTTATTGCCTAATCTGAATTCTAATGCAGTGGTTCTCATTCCAAAGTCTCCTGGTGCTGATAAAATTGAAGATTTCAGACCCATTGCCTTGGCAAATTTCCAGTTTAAGATCATCACTAAAATTCTAGCGGATAGGCTTGCCAAAATTGCTCCAAAAATTGTTTCCAGACAGCAGAGAGGCTTTATTAAAGACAGACATATCCAGGACTGTATTTGTATTGCCTCAGAAGCAATCAATCTTCTGGATCATAAAACTTTGGGTGGCAATTTGGCTATAAAGTTGGATATAAAAAAAGCTTTTGATACTCTTGACTGGGATTTTTTACTTGCAACTCTCAAAGCTTTTGGTTTCAGCAACAAATTCACTATGTGGGTCAGTGTCATCCTTCAATCTGCTAATTGTCCATTGTTGTTAATGGGCAAAGTGTGGGCTTCTTCAGCTGTAAAAGAGGGGTTATGCAAGGAGACCCTCTCTCCCCCTTACTCTTCTGTCTTGCTGAAGATGTTCTCAGTAGGGGGATTTCTAAACTGATCAGTGAGAGAAAGCTTTGCACTATTTCTGGTCCTAGTGGAATCCAAACACCTAGCCACGTCCTCTATGCGGATGACATTATGATATTCTGTAAAGGCTCTAAAAGAGAGTTGTTAGAGCTCAAGAATCTGATCAAGGATTATGCCCAAGCTTCTGGTCAAATCATTAACCGTAGCAAATGTAAATTCTATACTGCTAAAGCTACGCCTAGGAAAATTTTAAATTTATCTTCTTGGCTGGATTTCTCTCATGAAAGCATCCCCTTCAATTACTTGGGTGTCCCAATATTCAGGGGCAAGCCCCGTCGCACTCACCTGCAATCAATTGCGGATAAAATTATCTCTAAGCTTGCGAAGTGGAAGGGTTTTTCTTTATCCATCATGGGCAGAGTAGAGCTAGTGAAATCCATATCTCAGAGCATGTTACTTTATAGTTTCCAGGTTTACTCTTGGCCTGCTCAACTGCTGAAATATGTGGACAATTGCATCAGGAATTTTATTTGGTCGGGCGACATCAAAGTGAGAAAGTTGGTCACTGTGGCTTGGCATCAAGCTTGCACTTCAGTTAAAGAAGGGGGGTTAGGCATCAGATCTCTTGCAGCCCTGAATCAAGCTGCTTTGTTGAAGCTTGCTTGGGGTATGCTCTCATCTTCTCAGGACTGGGCAATTTTTTTCAGAACCAGATTCCATAAAGGTAGCAAGCCTAAATTAAGCTATGTGAGATCTTCAGTTTGGTCGGGTATCAAGAGCAATTGGCAATTGGCCTCCTCTAACTCCATTTGGCTTGTTGGTAATGGGACTCAAATTAACTTCTGGATGGATAATTGGTTGGGCTCTCCTTTGGTGGATTCTTTACTCATCCCTCATGATATTCAAAATTCCCTAACAGCTTCGGTTGCAGACTTTGTTGTGAACAATCACTGGGTTGTGCCTGATTGGTTGGCTGCTTCTCACCCTCAAATAGTCAGTAATATGGCTAAGATTTCTATATACAATGAATTCCAACATGATAAACTAGTTTGGCAATTATCCAACGATGGGTTACTCTCTATGAAAGGTGCTTTTGATTGCGTAAGAAATGCGGATATTCAACCTTTATGGTGCAGAACGATCTGGTCTAACCACATCCCCCCTTCTAAATCTTTCACCTTTTGGAGACTTCACAACAACAGGATGCCCACGGATGAAAATTTGAAGAGAAGGGGTTTATCTCTGGCCTCCATTTGTTCTCTCTGTTTCACTAAAACAGAATCTTCAGAGCATCTGTTTCTGCATTGCTATTTCTCTGTTGACCTTTGGCACTGGCTTAGCAGTCTGATTAACACTAATATTGACACTTCATCTGTTCACTCCATTCTGTCAGTCTGCAATAACAGTTGGAGCCCGCAGGTCAAAGAGATTATAGTTGCAGCCATTGTTAACACTGTCCACACAATCTGGTATTGTAGAAATAAGTTCAGATTTGATAACATCAAAACGTCAATCTCTTTAGCTATTTCAAGAATCAGTTTGGCCACCTCCCTCACTGGAAACTCCACAAACTTGCATGCCAACCCTTCTTTAACTGAGCTCAACATCCTTAAAAGATTTAAGGTGGATATTCACTATGATCATGCCCCAAGAATCATTGAGGTGCTCTGGAATTCTCCTCCAGATGGATGGGTTAAAGTCAATACCGACGGTGCTGCCCATGGTTCCCCTGGTCATGCTAGAGGTGGGGGGATTTTTAGAGATAATTTGGGGGTTTTTAAGGGGTGTTTTGCTGCTTACTTTGGTATCCATAATTCCCTGTTTTCCGAGCTCCAAGCAGCAATTGTGGCTATTGAGATTGCCCACTCCAAGGGCTGGGTTAATTTGTGGATGGAATGTGACTCTATATTGGTGGTTGAAATCTTTCAAAATCTTGGAATTGTGCCTTGGAAGCTCCTTCGTCCTTGGACTCATTGCTGCAATCTTCTAAGATCTATAAATTTTAGAATTTCTCATATCTTTAGGGAAGGGAATACGTGTGCTGACAAGTTAGCTTCTTTTGGTGTCAATTCCAGAACTGATACTTGGTGGTATTCTGTCCCCTTTTTTATTAATGAGGATTGTATTAGAAATAGGCTCCGTTTGCCGAACTATAGGTTCAGAAACTTGTAAGGTGATTTGGTTCCTTTTCTTTAATAAATTTTGGGTGTAGTTGCACCTTTACCTTAAAAAAAAGAAGTGATTGGGATAACTAGGAGCCACCTAGTGCTAAAAGCAGGACAAATGTTCATTAGTAAATAGTAACTATTATCAGCTTTTTCAAGTTTACAATGTCATACCCAATGTATATTCACCCTACTACAAAGTTTCAGAAATTTCAATTTGGAGAGAAGACACTGAATTAGGTGTGTGCACCATCCCGATGACGCGGTGGTGGTAGCTTCACCGACGGTGGCGCGTCAGCGGTGTTGTCAACCAGATAATGGGTAAGTATGTAACCTTTAATTTGCAATCAAAATCATGGTGGTTAGGGAGGTTAATAATTTGGTGCAATATATGAAATATTGATTATTGGCTAAAGAATAAGATGATAAAAAGACTTTTTTGAGTAAGTAAAAAAGAAGTGGTTAAAGATCATCTTGGAGAAAGGGAGAATCTCTAGCCAAGTAAAAGGAAGTGGCTATGGTGAAACCAACATTAATGCACTCTTTCCTTTGGCCACATAATCTTCAAGAGCTTTGGCTATAAATAGGAGTGCTCCATGTCATTGTAAGACACACCAAATATTTAGCTTAGTGCATATTCTATCTTCTTGTTCTCTTGTTCTAATTGTGTGATAAATACTTGAGTGAGAGTAAAATTGGGTGTACTTGGATTTTGGGAAGTGAGTAAAACACTTGTAGTTCTCTTTTATCATAGTGGAATAATCCTTGTTGCTCTTCAGCTGTGGACGTAGGCAAATTGTCGAACCACATTAAATTCTCGGTGTCATTTTCTCTATTATATTTTCTCCATGGGTCTTCCGCTCCAACAAACTGGTATCAGAGCTCGTAGAGTTCTTGCATGCTAAGTCGTACGATCTAAAAGAAAGTTCTTAGTATGCTCTGTGTTTGCAGCATTGTCTAATCTTACACACCAAAAAAGAATTGTTCTTGTTACTGGAAAGGTATAATAGTGTGGAAGTGCATGTCTAGGAAAGTTCTGTCTTAGGAAAGACCTCGTATTTAAGCGTGTCTGTTAAGACCCACCTCTCTTTCTTGGGAACTTTCCTGGTGTACACTCACGGACTACCATAAAAGATCATCTGGATGAATTTAACAAAATTATTCTTGATCTAAAGAATATTGATGTTAAAATTGAACCTATGGCGATTGAAGATGAAAGCTCTACTAGTTCATCAAGGCTTGGGAAAAGCCTTGGAAGGTAGAAACAAGTTACCACAGAGTCTGACCGAGGACGAAAATGATGAAAACTTGGAAAAAGCACACAGTACAATTTTGTTGAAAAAAATATATACTCTTCAAATGCAGGAAGGAAAGCCCATAAAAGATCATCTGGATGAATTTAACAAAATTATTCTTGATCTAAAGAATATTGATGTTAAAATTGAAGATGAAGATCAAGCAATTTTTCTACTATGTTCCCTTCCAAGTTCTTACGAGCACTTCATCGACACCATGATGTATGGTCGAGAAGATCT
>NW_017722803.1:0-200 GCF_001865875.1 Lupinus angustifolius | reverse complement strand
AGAGAGGCGAAATCAATTTGGTGAAAGAGGGAAATCTAGGTCCAAGTGTAAAGCAAAACCTAGAAAGTATAAATGCTTTCATTGTCACATGGAAGGGCATATAAGAAAGAATTGTCCAGAGCGTAAAGGGAAGGAAAAGATTTATGAATATGGAGATGCAGCTGTAGCAAATGACTATGATAGTGCAGATGCACTAATAG
>NW_017722802.1:0-1067 GCF_001865875.1 Lupinus angustifolius | reverse complement strand
AAGATTTATGAATATGGAGATGCAGCTGTAGCAAATGACTATGATAATGCAGATGCACTAATAGTCTCAGAGCATGATTCAAAAGATGAATGGGTACTTGATTCTGGATGCTCATATCACATGTATCCCATTAAGGATTGGTTTACAACTTACCAACCCTTAGATGGGGGCAAGGTCCTTTCGGGAAATAATGCTCCCTGCAAGGTTAGTGACATCGGCACAATTAGAATCAAGATGTTCGATGGAATCGTAAGGACGTTGACAGATGTAAGGCATGTTCCAGAATTGAAGAAAAATCTGATTTCCTTGGGAACACTAGATTCAAAAGGTTATAGCTACAAAGGTGAAGGTGGAGCTATAAGAATATCTAAAGGCGCTATGGTTGTAATGACAGGAAAGAAATAGAATAGTCTCTATATGTTACAAGGAAACACAATCACCGGTGTTGCTGTTGTCTCCTCAACATCTGATTCTGATATCACCAAACTATGGCATCTAAGAATTGGTCATGTCAGTGAAAGGGGTCTAGTCGAGTTGGCCAAACAAGGATTACTATGCGGTCAACAAGTCGGGAAGGTAGACTTTTGTGAATACTATGTTTTCGGGAAGCAATGTCGGATAAAATTCAATGCTGCAGTTCATCGAACAAGAGGCACGTTGGATTATGTACATTCTGACTTGTGGGGTCCTTCCCAAGTACCTTCTCATGGTGGTAGCAGATATATGCTAACTTTCATTGATGATTATTCAAGGAAGGTTTGGATCTTCATTTTGAAACATAAAATCTTCATTTTGAAACACAAAAGTGAAGCATTTGTCAAGTTCAAACAGTGGAAAACCTTGATCGAAAAGCAAACTGGGAGAAAGATCAAGAGACTGAGAACTGACAATGGTCTAGAGTTCTGCAGTAGAGAATTCGAAATTTTTTACAAGGATCATGGTATTGTTAGACATTATACCGTGAGGCACACTCCACAACAAAATGGACTTGTAGAACGAATGAACAGAACTTTACTTGAAAGGACAAGATGTATGTTGTCAAATGCTGGATTGCCAAAAGAATTTTG
>NW_017722801.1:0-3309 GCF_001865875.1 Lupinus angustifolius | reverse complement strand
TAACAAAGAAGGAAAACTTGATACAAGAGTATTGAAATGCATTTTTCTTGGATATCCTAATAGTGTGAAAGGATATAAGTTATGGTGGCCAGAGAAAAGAAAATGCATTATTAGTAGAGATGTTACTTTTAATGAAGCTGAAATGTTAAAGCCTCATACAGAGTCATCAAGTGAAAATGAAGATCCCAATATCTTGGAGAAGGTGGAGTCTGAGGTGGAGCCAACAAAAGAAAAAACACTTGATCAAGAAGAAGAAGTCCATGATGCATGTACTGATAGTGATATCTCCCAATTACAACATTATCAGTTGGCTAGGGACAAGCAAAGGAGACATATAAAACCTCCAGAAAAGTATGGTCATTCTGATCTGGTGTCATACGCTCTAAATGTTGCTGATGATATCAATAATTGTGAACCACAATCATATGAAGAAGCTATCAACAATAAAGAAGCTTCCAAATGGATTTCTGCCATGATAGATGAAATTGAGTCTCTTCATAAGAATCATACTTGGGTTCTTGTGAAGCGACCGAAGGCTCAAAAGATTGTTGGATGCAAATGGGTCTTTAAGAAGAAGGAATGAATCCCTGGAGTTGAAGATGCAAGATTCAATGCACGATTAGTGGCCAAAGGTTTTACACAAAGAGAAGGCATTGATTTCAATGAAGTTTTCTCTCATGTGGTAAAACATAGCTCTATTCGCATCCTACTTGCAATTGTAGCTCATTTTGATCTAGAACTTGAGCAACTAGATGTCAAAACGACATTCTTGCATGGTGAGTTGGAGGAACAAAATCTACATGAAACAACCTGAAGGATTTGAAGTTCAAGGGATGAAAGATCATGTTTGCTTGCTAAGAAATCTTTATATGCCCTAAAGCAATCTTCTAGACATTGGTATCGACAATTTGACACCTTCATGCTTGAAAATGGATATTCCAGAAGTGAACATGATAGTTAATAAGTCATTCATATATTTGCTTTTATATGTTGATGACATGTTGATCGCATGTAAGAACATGTCAGACATTAGAAACTTGAAAGCTCAATTGAGCTTAGAGTTTGAAATGAAGGACTTGGGAGCTGGAAATAAAATTCTAAGAATGGTGATTCATATGGATAGAAAAGAGGGGTCACTCTTTCTGTCACAAAAGAAGTACATAAAGAAAATGTTGGAACGTTTTGGCATGCAAAATGCTAAACCAGTCACTACTCCATTGGTGACTCATTTCAAACTTTCAATGGCCTTGTGTCCACAAACTGAGAATGAAAAAGATGAGATGTCAAGTATACCTTATGCTAGTGCGGTTGGCAGTATCATGTATGTCTTGGTGTGCACTAGACCAGATATTGCTCATGCAGTAAGTGTGATAAGCAGATATATGGCAAATCCTGGTAAAGTTCACTGGAAGGCTGTGAAGTGGATTGTGAAGTGGATTATGCGTTACCTAAAAGGTACCACAAATATAGGGCTTTTGTATGGTAAAGTCAAAGATGTTGGAAACAAGATCACTGGATATGTTGACTCGGATTATGTTGGAGATCTAGATAAGTGAAGATCACTCATCGGATATGTCTTTACACTGTGTGATTGTACTATTAGTTGAAAAGCAACACTACAATCAATTGTTGCTTTGTCTACAACTGAGGTAGGGTACATCGCAGTAACAGAAGCTGTAAAGGAATCCATTTAGGAGAAAGGTCTAATTGAAGATTTGGGTATACAACTCAAAGAAACAACCATCAACTGTGATAGTCAAAGTGCTATACATCTGACAAATAATCCAATGTATCATGAAAGAACTAAGCATATTGATGTTAGGATGCACTTCATCAGAGACATAGTCGAGAGAGGATTTGTTAGAGTGGAGAAAATACCCACTGTAGATAATCTGGCGTACATGATGACGAAGTCAGTTCCAACTGCTAAGTTTAGACATTGTCTGGACTTGATTAATGTAACATCCCGAAAAATACTTCTAAAAACATGGCGGAAAATAGGTAATTTTTTTTAAATGAATTATATAAAATTGTTTCCTTTTAAAAACCTTTCTTTTTCCGGGACATCACTTTAAGTAACTCGAATGTGGAAAATCAACTTATCGTTATCGAATGATAACTTAACCTGATTCACAATTTCCTGAATAATACGATGCATATAATCGGTTAAGTCATAGTTAGTTCATACAGACTAGGTTAGCAAAGGCGGAAACTACATCGGCACTAAAATATACAAAATCAAAATAGACACAGTCTCCCACCAAAAACAAAAGAGGACATCGACTGGCCCACAAGCTGACTCAAAAGATTCGAGGAATGTTGGACCCCTCACTCGGGTCCTCCTCCTCTTCCGAGTCAGACACGAGGTCGATCACCTCCACCGAGCTCTCTACATTTACGAGCTCAACGATCTCGTCCTCCTCCTCCTCTTCCGAGTCAGACACGAGGTCGATCACCTCCACCGAGCTCTCTACATTTACGAGCTCAACGATCTCGTCCTCCTCCTCCTCTTCCTCCACTTCATTATGCCATAACCCAACGGCATAATTCGGAGGGGATGACATTCTCAACACCGGAGCCTCCCTGCAGGGACCTTTTCCAAGACCACTGCTTCTCTTGGCTCTACTGGATGATGGAGCACCCAAACAATCTGGCCACATCCTATACCCGTGGGAGGGAACAGCGCCATCACTCCTGAATGGCGGGTATCGAAGTCCAATCTCTGGAGACATTGGCCTCTTCGGCGGCAAGGTGAAGGAAGTGTCAATGTAGGTGTTGGGTTGAGGGATCATCATCGATGACCCGTTGCACACCATGTGCAACGACAAACCGCAGGGGTCTATGTAGGTATATATGTGTCTTTCACTAGTCCATTATCCCATCGGGGACATCGTGAAGTGATAACCTCGAATGTGATTGTTGTTGTTGGACATCTGCATAGCGAATATATACAAAACAAGAACAATACAGCAGAGAGAGTAAGACATCTAATGAACATAAATTCATTGACGGCGTGGACTTACTCAGAATATCACACTCAGACATAAAATATATTTTAACATATAGTTCATCATTTGTCATTGACATCATGAAGAAATACATAACTTACCATTTATTCCAACATTACCAATATATCAAGTAATATAATCAACATTCTACTCATAACCATATCGCATGCATAAACATATCATAAACATAGGAATAGACAATGCTTGTAACTCACATGTGGGAAATCACTTCCACAATGATAATGTATGCATGATATGTCATGATTATCCACCTTACACCAATATCCATCCAACATCCTAA
>NW_017722800.1:0-1025 GCF_001865875.1 Lupinus angustifolius | reverse complement strand
TCAAGACATTGTTGGCGAATCACCGTCCAATCAGTGTCGTCCCTACTTACATCAAAGTGCTCTAAGTCATCCCGTCATTTCCTCTCCACTACTTCATGGTCACAATGCAATGTATTCCTAGTCAGGGTCAAATGCAAGGGTGTTAGTCAAACACATGATCGGCCCATCCTTAAGCCATCTCCCGACAAGGAATGCTTCTCGTGGGACCCGATAGTACGTCAACCGTACATGCTCAAGGTAACATCTCAATCACAACAACCCAATAATCCTGGACGGTCACATGACCAGGCCTCTTACGGTCAGTCGATCGTTGTTCAGTGATATCATGTATCCTTACTAGGGTACCCCCCTAGTTCACGACCTCAAGTCGGATACTTATCCAACAAGGCATAACATAAGCAATGCTTTCACACTTTTGTGGACTCATGCTTCTCATCTTAGCCATGACCTCATTCCACAACTTTTATATTACGACACACCCTACCCGGGTTCTTCGCATTGTTCACCACATCATTTCATTTCAATCTTTCCACACTGTCCCTCGCCAAAGCAGGGACTAGTCGCTCAAGCGACAATTCATCTTTAAATCTCAAATAAGACGTTCTTTGATAATCTTACCATTTTAAAGTAGTTATTCAAAGTATCCTTTAAGAGTTTTATGAGACCTTCATGTACTCATAAACCTTAGCATCCTTTTTAACAAAAGTTTCTATTTTTATAACTTGTTCCAAGCCATGGTTTAAGGCTAACAACAAATAGAAATACATACTTTCTCATTTTTCCAAAATACTAGAATTCCAGAACCAAAACTTCCCCTCGCCCAGTCCAGCGCCCAGTCCTCGCCCAAGCGAGACTGTGCTCGCCCAAGCAACAGGGACTTGGACAGAATACCAATTTTGCCCTTTTCGACAACCGAAACACATTTACACATGGTTTTTCCAACACCTGCACACAGCAAAGTTCCCAAGAACATTAATATACAATATTCAACACATTTCATCAACAATCATATATATTCAAAAGCA
>NW_017722799.1:0-394 GCF_001865875.1 Lupinus angustifolius | reverse complement strand
GAAATACATACATTCTCATTTTTCCAAAACACTTCCTAAAGGTTCCTTTGATTTCATCATCATCCCCTTTGGCTAAAACAACCAAATACATGTAATAAAACATGATAACAACTCCATGAGTTCAAGAACATCACCATTTTCGGTTTTGAGGAGAAAATGAGTTAGAAAGCGTTTTAGAAAATTTCAACGGTTGAATATGTTCTCAACATGCTCATGAACAACATACTTAAATCTCATCAACATCCATTGGTTGAATGTTGAGAGATCAAGGATTGAAGATAGAAGAAACAAATGAGAAATGAGAGGAAAAGATGAAGAGAGAATTTACCACCTCTTCGTAAATTTTGAAAATGAAAGAGTGTGAGAGTGAAGTGTGAAGTGTGGAGGCTTAAGG
>NW_017722798.1:0-2579 GCF_001865875.1 Lupinus angustifolius | reverse complement strand
TGTGAGGTTTGCTTTATGGAAAAGCAAATTTCACATCCCAATGCGAAATGACTACTTCGTGGATATGTGCGATAAACATGCCCGAGTATTATCGGCCAATACTCGATCGGGTATTATAAATCGCCCGATTTTAATATCTGATTAGAATTTCGGATTTCGGCATCCCGAGTGAAAAATATTTAGAAAATAGGTATGGGTGTACTCAGGGTCTATATTGACTCGAAATGAAATTACGAAGCCAACAGCGCAGTCGGAATTCGATTCCGAGTTACGGAACTCAAAACCACTTTTTGAGCCGTACCGGGTGAGATTCGGCCCCGACAGCGGTCCGAAACCGACTGTCTCCGAAAATCATGAGCATTTACCACCAAATTGGAAATAGAATTACAAGACTAAAACTCAACTAGAGTTTTGTCTAATTCTTTACCGAAAATTCCTAGAAATTCATTTTCGAAAATATAATTAATAACAAAATTAATAAAATCTTATAATTCAAAATCGTAAAATTTGTGGTGTTACAATTAATATTCAGAATCTCTAGTGAGCATTAAGAAGAGTAGTAGGAGAATAACCATGGTAGTCTTTTAGCCAAGGTGGAGATTTATTGATTATTGGCTAAAAGAATAAGATGATGAAAAGACTTTCTTGAGCCAAGCAAAAAAAGAAGTGGCTAAAGATCATCTTGAAGAAAGGGAGAATCTCTAGCCAAGTAAAAGGAAGTGGCTATGGTGAAACCAACATTAATGTACTCTTCCCTTTGGCCACATAATCTTCAAGAGCTTTGGCTATAATAGGAGTGCTCCATGCCATTGTAAGACACACCAAATATTTAGCTTAGTGCATATTCGATCTTCTTGTTCTCTTGTTCTAATTGTGTGAGAAATACTTGAGTGAGGGTGAAATTGGGTGTACTTGGGTTTTGGAAAGTGAGTGAAACACTTGTAGTTCTCTTTTATCATAGTGGAATAATCCTTGTTGCTCTTCAGCTGTGGACGTAGGCAAATTGCCGAACCACATTAAATTTTTGGTGTCGTTTTCTCTATTATATTTTCTCCATGTGTCTTCCGCTCCAACGTGAAATAAGGCTCCTTCCATAATGAGGCAATTTGTTAGTGTCAGTCTTGCACTACTCCATCTATCATCAACTTTACATAATAATTGAACAAACCGGAAAGGGATATACCAATAGAAAATATTCGAACAATGACTGTACTATTGTGTGGTACACCTAATAATATGGAAAAACCTATTTAAAAGTTTTGTTTATGGGTGACAACAATGAAATGATGTCATAAATGAAATAGTAATCCAACCGAATATGGGTCATCTTTGAGGTAAGATGAAAGGATATTTTTTGGTTTATAACAACATAATAAAAGTTGGATCCTAATTTCGATACGAATTGTTGAAATTTACATGATCGATTATTCTCAAATATAGCTTACACGACTTAATTAACAATGACCTTTGATCGAAAGTTAAAAACTTATTGTTCTTTTGTGGTTGATCAGGTAGGTTGGACTACAGGTTTGGGCAAGAGTTCTTCTAGTACCTGAACAGATGTAGATTTGGATTCATTGATGGAGGTACCTAAAAAGGTTCTATGGTGATCAAGTTGGTATGAGATCAGAAAGATAATATTCGAGAGCAATAAATGAAAGACAAGATATAAGTAGAGTTATAATGACAAGTGACAAGTGATAATAGATAAGGTAGGATACTTCTTATTAGGGAAATCCCTATGTATAATGGTTGGTATGGATGACGTAGTTCTGGTGGATACTTTTAACATAACCGACCACTCTGGCTTGTCGGGGGCTGTTTTCCCCATGTTAGGCTGATCTGGCAAGTTCGTACTCTATACATAATTGACTTATTGCTTATTGTAAGTCTAGTAGTCGTCTTACAGTCTATCCTTCTCGTATTGGCACACTTACTAAATAATTTAGATGACGAGAGTGGAACACTTACTAAGTAATTTTTAATAATTAAGAGACAGAAGAGCTTATTCCTACCTTACCTTATTTCTTCATTTTTCTTATGTATGTTTTAATTAATAGAATAAAATTAGAGTTTACAATTTGTATACTAACTGTGTAAAGTTTTTTATCATTGATTTGTATTACTTTTATTTGAGAGTCAATGATTGTAACACCGTCAATTTTACTACCTTGAAAATATATGTTTTTATTAATATTTTTATTAATTATATTTTTGAAAATGAATTTTTGGGAATTTTCGGTAAAGAATTAGACGAAACTCTAGTTTAGTTTTAGTCTTGTAATTCTATTTCTAACTTGGTGGTAAGTTTTCATGATTTTCGGTGACAGTCGGTTTCGGACCGCTGTCAGGGCCGAATCTCACCCGGTACGGCTCAAAAGATGGTTTTTGAGTTCCGTAACTCGGAGTCGAATTCCGATCGCGCCGTTGGCTTCATAATCACATTTCGAGTCAAGATAGACCCTGAGTTGGTCCATAACTATTTTCTAAAATATTTTCACTCGGAATGCCGAAATTCGAAGTTCCAACCGTAAAGTAAAATCGGGCGATCATTTTTGGCTACTCGAGCATGGTTTTAA
>NW_017722797.1:0-329 GCF_001865875.1 Lupinus angustifolius | reverse complement strand
GTAAAGTAAAATCGGGCGATCATTTTTGGCTACTCGAGCATGGTTTTAAACGCGCGCATTTCACCGAAGTCGTCGCGTCGCATGAGTCACTTTCCTGGGAAAAATGTAATGAAGTGGGAATACATGTCTAGAAAGGTTTTGTCTAATGACAGACTTGGTATTTAAGGGTGTCTTTACGACCCACCTCTCTTTCCTGGGAACTAGCCTGGTGTATATCCACGGATTACGACATAATTCCGGTATAAGTTTTATTGAAAATCTTACTTTAAATAATGTTATTTGATTTTAAGACTTTCAATGAGAAATGATGATTCAAGGATATTCAACCT
>NW_017722796.1:0-369 GCF_001865875.1 Lupinus angustifolius | reverse complement strand
GAGTTCGAGAGGAGGTTGGATCAAGTAAGCTCACCTTCAAACAGAGAACCTTGCGACCCGACACACTCAGGTGAGAAAGAACACATCGTGACATAGTGGTGTCCGAATATGACACCCGGATCTCCTAAACCATCTCAAAGGTTTTGGGGTTAACTTGGGTTTTAAAAACCCAAGGTTTTTATGTTTGAATGCTTTTGAATATATATGATTGTTGATGAAATGTGTTGAATATGGTATATGAATGTTGTTGGGAACTTTTCTGGGTGCAAGTGTTTGAAAAACCATGTGAAAATACGTTTGATTAGCCGAAAAGAGCAAAATTGGAATCCTGTCCAGGTCTTTCTCGCTTGGGCGAGAGAAGTCCGTCGC
>NW_017722795.1:0-54806 GCF_001865875.1 Lupinus angustifolius | reverse complement strand
TTTCTCTTCTTTTCTATTGCTTGCTTTTCGGACGTGTGCTCGTCGGATAGACAGCTTTGCTCGGATTTGGAGCTACTCGTCTGTGATGTTCCAGGAGGGGGCATGAAGAATTGAGGAGAGGCAATACCTAGCTTTGGAGTTAGCCACTAGGAGTTGCTTATCGTTTTGTGACTTTTGAAATACTGACGGATTCATCGTGTTCATGTCTTTGTTTAGTGTCTTTTGGCGATGATTAATATTTCCGCCCTTTCTTGTTGGATATGTATATTCAGGAAATGTTGTACCATTTCAGTTACCGTTAGGTAACCGGTTTTGATTTCCGCGTTATATGTTACTTAAAGTGATGTCCCGGAAAAAAAGGTTTTTAAAAGGAAACAATTTTATATCACCAATTCAAAAAAAAAATTTACTCACTTTTCCGCGTATTAAATAAAGAGTATTTTTCGGGGCGTTACAATAATAGTTAATAAATCGATGATAGATGATTTCCTGACAATGTAAATAATACTTACACCGTAAGTGTACTCATATTAAATCCATAAAATTATCTCCTTAAATGAAATTGTGATTTTGTTTTGGCGTTTCACCTTTTTCATTATCAAAATCCAACTCAATAGGCAATTATAAGCAGTAAAGTGTAATTTGGAATGGGGAACTCTTCCGTATATATAAAGAATATAGTGGGTTAAACCTGCTCATAAACAGAATTCATTAATAACACGCATATGAGTAGTGCCCAATAATAACAGACCAATAACAATATTGATTACAAGAACACATTTGATAACTTTGACATTCAATTAATCTATCACTATAAAATACAAGATTGACTTTAGTAAACATCAACACCTTTGTATCAGTTCATATGTACATATATTTGTATCAATTTGGATTTGAAAATCCGTTAATATCTCTAGATACAACAAAATTTCATTATTATTTATTTACACATTGTCTAAAAACAATGCTGGTGTGGCATAAATCATGGTTGTTGAAGTCAATAATTTGGACTAATTATGTGATGTTACGTCAGCATGTTTATATGGTTTTAACAAAAACAAATACTGGGGAAAACTACTACTTTCTTACAATGTGTGCCCACATTATTGGCTATTCTATTTGCACATTATTGGCTATTCTACTTTCTTATATAATCATGCTTGAAGTGAATTAAGCTTCTAGACAACCTTAATTATGGTGTTACAGACTTAGAGGTTGAAATTCAAGAGTCATTATTTTGGTAATAATCCCCCGAATTGAAGATTAGTCTCATAACTATAGCTACAAAAATACAACACAGATAAAAAAGATCAAGTCTAACTTATTTAGTTATATTTTTTGAAAAAACTTTATGAAGCAGGCCAAAATAAAGTTTAAATAAGATATTAAGATTACATCATCTATCCTATTAATTGCCACTGTGATTTGGGTTTCTTTCACATTGTTTATTCATAAATTATAACCTTTGCAAAAATATTAGGATGTAGCATTACTAAATATAAATTTGATATGACATTCATTGAAATAATTGTTTGAACAACACCACAAAGGCTGAAAATTTGATATATACTCACCAAACCAAAGTACTCCTTACTAAAAACAAATTGTATACAAAACCCTGATCACAAATATTATCACTCTTCTGTATCTCTAACCACAAATAATAATGATGAGTACAGAAATGTAAAGCATAGTTTTTACTCTATTAATTTTTACCTCCTTCAAGTATCTTAGTTCTGAAAGATTATGTAAAATCACCTTCTCCATCGAGGTTGGATCAACTTCTCTGCAATAAATAATATCCAAAGAACAAAGTTATTAATGGAAACAGTAAAGCTTCAACAACAAGTTAACAACCCAAAAGACTCTATGAGAATTTATATTGAGCATGCATTTCAGTACAAAGATATTTGGTTGCATGCTAGTGTATTGTACTGCAAAAATATATCTACAAAAATTCGCAATCAATTGAAAAAAAGGCAAAAATATTCGAACTAGAGCTTTAGCCTATTAATAAATGAGATAGTAAATGCTTACCAGTCCCATTCCCATCTCTTAAAGATGAGAGAGATCTATCAGTTCTTATCCCTCCTCTGCCACTTATAACCAGTCTTTCAGATCTTGGAGAAAATGAATCTGAGTTGGCATTAAGTGACGATGAGAGTGAAAGTCGTCTGGTTACACTGTTATTGTCTACAAAAGCAGAAGCCGACCTTGGAGAGCCTTGTGCTCTTATCCTAGCTTTTGCAGACTCAGTAGGAGCCATATAGCTGGGTAGTCTTGGAGTGTTTTGTGAATCATTATCTTGATCATTAAAATTAGCGGGTAGCGAAGCTCGTCTTTGGTAATTGTTGCTGACATAATTGTCACTACCACCACCACTCAGTTCCTCACTGACTCCTTGAATTGCTTCATCTATATAATTATTCATCACGCTCTGCTGCAAGAAATCCATAGAATTATCATGTGGGTCATTATCAAGCTTGTCTCCCACATGTTGTCTGGGACTTTTGTCAGGGTCAGACTCTTTTGAATTTGAAACTGCCAAATCTGTCATTTTCTCTGAGGAGACACGTTGGTCCAACTTTGAAACCTCTGTGACAGTATGATCTAAAACATCTATTGTTCCTTCATCTGTAACATTTATCACGCTAGTCTTCGAGAGAGCAAAGGGATCACCGTGTGGCTGATTATCATGCTTGTACTCTACTTGCTGTCCTAGACTTTTCTCAGGATCAGACTCTTTTGATTTTGACACTGCCAAATCTTTTGCTTTTGACACTGCTAAATCTTTTGCTTTGGACACAGCCAAATCTTTTGCTTTTGAAACTGCCAAATCTTTTGCTTTTGAGACTGCCAAATCTTTCATTTTCTCTGAAGAGGCACTTGAGCCCAACTTTGAAACATCACTCACAGTATGACCTGAATTTTTCCTAGTGCTGTGCTTTCTTTTCTCATCAACAACCTCAGCTCTATCAGAAACAGACTCCAGCCGAGATTTAACAGAACTACTTTTCTCAATTTCCTTACGTGGATGTTCCTGAGCTGAAAGCAACAGACGGTTTGAATCCTTTTTGAGGTGCTGTTTATATTTACTAGAACCAGAACCTGAACCTGATCCATCGCCAGCTTTTACAGAAGGAGATTTCCGGGTATTTCTTTTAATTTGTCCCTTTTCAACTGTTCGATGACTGCCATTTTTGTCATTAGACAGAGAGTCAAGTTTCTTATTCAGTTCTGGAAGAGGTGGCCAAAAGTGTGACCTTGTCCAGCGAGAAAGCCACTCCTTAGCCAGATTAGGGTCTCCATGATAAAATCTGAGAGATAGAGGAACTGCTACAGATGATGAAGCCAAAAGCTGAAATGGATACTGAATGTAACAAGTTTTTATCAAAAACCAAATTTATAATGTGTGACTAATTACCTTCAAAAGAATAAGAACTAAAATGGAGAAATAAAAGAAAATACACCATTTGTTCACAATCTTTATTATACAATTCAAATTCTTGAATCATATCAATAAAAGAGTGCCAATTTGGTACAATGCTAAGAGTTACCAACTTACAATCAACATTCAAATACAAGGTTAACTAGTCCAGTGACCAAACATAGCCTGTCACCCAAACTATCAGTGCACATAGATGTCGTTCTCCATGATGCTTAGAAAAGACAGACAATTTGAAAATTCCTTGAGTATTAAATGATAAAGAGAATTGAATTGAAACATATACTGCATATAAAATGTGGGGTAAACAAGGTCATGAACCTAGAAATACAGTTAAAACAAAGCCGTGTTCCAACTAGGTGGGGTCAGCTCAAACAACGCCGTAACTTTCTAGCATAATTCATGTCCATTGTCAAATCACTTATATCTAAATCCATCTAATATCACAAGACATATAACATGAGACAATTTTAGGAGCCCAAAAGTTGAGCAATTGTTTTCTCATTTAAGGCAATAAGTACTACTGCTGACAACATAAAAGGTAGCTTGATATTAGGAGCAAGTAAAAAACACAAAACATCTTAATAAATCAAGGGAAGAAAACTTCCATAGACGTAAATATTAGGTGATAAATAATATGAGCATTTTCAGTTAACTGGAACAACTTCTTCAGATATTTGAAGTACCTAAAAGAATCTATTTACTCTGTCTACAATGCATTAAAACAGAAGTTCCTACCTTGCGAACAAAGACAATATCACACAGCTTTTCTGACTGTGTTGTTGTGATTACTCCAATAGAATTTGAACATTTCGGGTCCTAACAAAAAAAATGTTGAAGAAGCAGTTAGTGAAGTAATAGAAGGGTAGGGAGAATGCAATTGATGAGTTTCGCCTTTTCATCTATGTCATGGAACATGTTCTAATGTTCTAGAACATACCAATGGTGTGATAGGAAACACCTTTTGATATGGATTATTGCATTGATTGAATTGGATCAATAACATGTACCTTACGAATTTTCAGTACAGCAAGCCCAATATCAGAACGCCTAACATTGTAACCACGAACCAATGCTTGAAATTTAACTATTCCCTTCACACAGTGATAAGCAGAAACGGCTTGTCTTCTAACCAAGTGGCCACGAATAAGAGCTTGCAGTTGTATGATACCTTTTTGTGTTTGAAATGTCAGACGAGCCTTCAATGAAGTTAACAGGAATTACTTAAAAGCATTTATTAATTCATTAAACATAAAAAAAGACAGCTCAATACTCGAGGCTCCCACCTGGCGGGTCATATGGAGGGTAAACATGTGCAGCCTTACCCTCGCAAGCGAAGAGATTTTTTCAGGATCTGAACCACCACAAGGTCATAAGGCAAACAACCTTACCATTATGTCAAGGCTCGCCCTCTTTCATTAACTCATTAAACGTATATAAATAAATTTTGCAGATGATGAATAAATGCTTAGGAAACTTGCATTTGATATCTTATAAATTGTATATATTTTTAATAAAATATATTATGAGAGAATTTTAAAATAGAATGCATTAACAAAATGATGGATAGACAAGGTTATAACTACAAATGGAATACATAACATTTTCCATTTTTGTACAACTGAATTTTAAAAATTAAAACTGAAATAACAGGTTGCATTGGTAACTGTCAACATTTTAATTGCAGTCAGGTATGGAATGCTTGTGATGTCTTCGAATGATTATAACTGAGATATATCAGCTACCATAACAGGACTGTATAATTATAAGTAAGTGATTACCTGATAGCCTCTAGAAGCAGCTTGAACTGTTGTAGCGGCATCTGTTAGCCCGAGTTTCTCAAGATCCTCCTGAGATCCAAAACTAACAACAGCTTGTGCATGAGCCTCTTCATCCCCAGCTGAAATAATATCATTGTCATGCGATGAACTAGTAATTACTTCCTTCTCTGAAAGCACTCCTTTAGTAGCATTAGCTCCAGAAATTGGTGAGGCTATCACCAAAGAATCCGCAATTTGATCAGACATGGTTAAGTCAGAAGATCGCAGCTCATCCTTGTTATCCGAAGGTTTCTTTATAAAAATTAAAATAACAATTACAACTTGCAGAATTCAATAGTCTAAAGTACTTACAGACTATAGGTAACAACAATGAGATTTTGATCCTTCCATACTTTATTTTAGACAATACACAATGATTTTACATAACAAAAGTAAACATATACGAGTGTCAATCAACAAAATACTTACCAAAATATCATCCTTCTTCGATGATTCAGACTTTGATGATGTGTTATTGATTACCTGATAGCCTTTAGAAGCAGCTTCAACTGTTGTAGCTGCATCTGTTAGCCTGAGTTTCTCAACATCCTCCTGCGATCCAAAATTAGCAACAGCTTTTGCATGAACCTCTTCATCCCCAGCTGAAATAATATCCTTGTCATGCAATGACCCAGTAATTACTTCCTTCTCTGAGAGCACTCCTTTAGAAGCATTAGCTCCAGAAATTGGTGAGGGTATCATCAAAGAATCCGCAATTTGATCAGACACGGTTAAGTCAGAAGATTGCAGCTCATCCTTGTTATCCGAAGGTTTCTTTACACAAATTAAAATAACAATTACAACTTGCAGAATTCAAAACTCTAAGTACTTATAGCCTATAGGTAACAACAATGACATTTTTTCCTTCCATGCTTTCTTTTAGACAATGCACAATGATTTCACATAACAAAAGTAAACACAAATGGGTGTCAATCAACAAAATACTTACCAAAATATCATCCTTCTTCGATGATTCAGACTTTGATGATGAGTTATCGGTTACCTGATAGCCTTTAGAAGCAGCTTGAACTGTTGTAGCGGCATCTGTTAGCCTGAGTTTCTCAAGATCCTCCTGCGATCCAAAATTAGCAACAGCTTTTGCATGAACCTCTTCATCCCCAGCTGAAATAATATCATTGTCATGCGATGAACTAGAAACTACTTCCTTCTCTGAAAGTACTACTTTAGTAGCATTGGCTCCAGAAATTGGCGAGGGTATCACCAAAGAATCCGCAATTTGATCAGACACGGTTAAGTCAGAAGATCGCAGCTCATCCTTGTTATCCGAAGGTTTCTTTATACAAATTAAAATAAGAATTACAACTTGCAGAATTCAAAAGTCTAAGTACTTACAGCCTATAGTTAACAACAATGAGATTTTGTTCCTTCCATACTTTCTTTTATAACATAGACAATACACAATGATTTTATATAACAAAAGTACACACAAATGGGTGTCAATCAACAAAACACTTACCAAAATATCATCCTTCTTCGATGATTTATACTTTGATGATGATTTCTTCCTCGAGAGTAAGTTCTTGAACCATTTCCCAGGACTTCTTCCTTTTCCCATCACGGCAAAGATAAATACTATATAAAACTCAGAATTCAAGCATCAAAATCTGCAAGAAGCACGGACAATTGAACCTCAATTACATTTTAATTAGGAGAAACTAACTAAATCAAATAACCGAACATAAAATAAGAAAAAATAAACAGTGAACCCCAAGTTTGGTTCCCAAATTTTTTTGCAAACCATCAATTTGGTGATGGAATCACTATCACATCAATTTGAGGAACTTTTTTGGACATCAAAATAGACTACAAGTTACCATTTACACCAAATTAATCTCTTATAAGAAGATCAAAATTCATCATTTCGGAAACATTTAATGTTGTTAATCTTTCGAGCACCAAATGTTCCGAAAATCTTCTGAGGACCAAATTGAGATTTATTCCAATAATAAATCAATTAAATAAAGGGGCTTCTTTTCATGGACAGCATGACATATATCCATTTTCAAGTTAAAGTATACATTAACTAAGACAGTAGTGGCATGCCATAAAACCACACCTAGTTAGAAGTCATGCACAGAAAATACTATAAAGGAATTAAGAAATCCAAAAACCAAATCTCACTGCTTATTTATTTTCAAATACAGGCAACAACTATAACTACAAAGTCAAAAGGAACTTAAATAGAAACCTTGGAACTGCAATTAATTCTGAACAGCACTAACCTTAGGAGTTAGTCAACTTCACATTTTTCTTACAAATAACACCCAAGTTTAAATCAGCAAAACCCAACATAAAAACGAGAGCTTTTTTACAAATGAGATAAAAAAAACAACAAAAAAAACTACCCCAAGTAAAACCAAGCTAAGAGAAACAACATCAGAGTCCCAGAACCTGAAAATGGATGATCAGGATCCCAAAGCATCCACCATAGGTGAAGAAATGGTTGAGTAGAGGAGAATGCGTATGAAGATCAGAGTTGGGAGAGTGAACATGAAGAGAATTGAAGAAAAAGTTACGGTTTTTGGTAGAAGGAAGAGTTTTGGTAGAGCATAAGTCACTACTTTTTTAACATCTGTCATTAATCATTAGTATTAGATATTTAGATAGTAGTTAATCAAGTTACTTAGTTATTATCTTCACTCTTAATGGTTAACTTATTAATCTAACACTCAACTATTTAACTATAGATTCATAAATGAGTAATGTTATATCTTCTTACAAATCTTTCTTTCATCATCGACTAAAAGTATTAAAAAATAATCAACAATTCTTGCATTTATGTGAATGATGCATGTAAAGAAGTTAGTTCACTAGTATATGATACTAGATTGATCATAAAATACACGCCCTTATAGAAAAATCCATGGAAATAGTATAGAAGCTAATTGGGGTGAATATTAATTTTATTTGCCTAGAATATATAAGTGGTTGATGAAAAGACAATGAAATTAGATGTATGAGGTTTTAAGTTGTTGCACATACATGAAATAAGATAGGGAAATGGGATTGGTATAATTGAAAAATGGGATTAGTATAAAAATAATAGGAAATATGATCATAATCTTAAAGTTTGTATAAAGAAATAAAATTTTATTTTGATGAATGCTTATGCAATCTAGTATATGCTAGAGGGACATCACAAGATAAAATTTTGAAAGGATTTGAAATGTGTTGTTCATGAAATACCTTTAGACGAAAAGATTTTCCTAAGAGATGATCTTAACAAACATATCAAGAAAGACATTAGAAGATGTGAATGTTTTCACGAGGTCATGACATATGGGAAGCAAATACACAAAATAATGATATTCTAGATTTCTCTCTAGCTTCTAATTTTAAATAATCAACCAAGTTTTGCTCGTGATGGTGTGCAGCAAGTGCGTAACACATGGTCCATGATTAATAGCAGCCTAAAAATTTATTTTTCCTATACAACTAATTTTATCTCTATGTGACAACTAGGGCTGACAATGAACTGAACCAACTCGGTATTCGTTCGAAGTTCGATTCGTTATTTAGCTCGATAAATTTGGTTCATGAACCAAATGAGCCAAACTTGAGCTGGAAATTGAGCTCGTTAAATAAACGAACCAAACTCGAGTTGGATACAAAAAAAATTAATTAACTATTTAAGCTGTCCAAATGAACCAATTGAACTGAGCCGAACAGTTCGCGAATTTTAAGCGAACCGAACTCGAGCTAAAAAAATAACTCGTATCAAACTCAAGTCGAGTTTCGAGCCAAACCAATCCTTATCAAACTGAACCAAGCTGAACTCTGGTTCGACTCAATTCGACTCATTTTCAGCCCTAGTGACAACTATGCAATTGTTTTTATTCTTTTTAAAATTTATTATGTTGTTAATTATTATACTCTAGCATAAATTTGTTCAATATTTTGTCACTTATAATTATCAATGCTTTATATCATCATATTATAACTGAAATAAGAGTGTGACCTGGAGCGAGAAATATATGATATATTTAACGCTCAGTAAGAAGATAACTCAAAGAATATTGGACTTAAGTCTCTAATAAGTAACAATAATCGAATTTAGAAAAATACATTTTATGTTCTTACGATTATGAAACTTTTATGGTAATAATATTATGTAATTAAATTATTTGATATACAATTTTTTACCATCACCTTTTTTTAAGTGGTCAATTTTGCAATTGTAATAATTATTTGATAAAATTAAATTAGGTGCCTAAATTTTTTACTCACAAGACCCACAAAATATCAAAACCAACACATATTTAAAAAAAAATTGATGAACACCTTATCACATATAACCAATGTTGTTAAAACCGTATCGATTATCAAATCGGTCAGGGTACTGATATAGTGGTTCAACCAGTGGTTCAGTAATTAAACCGCATGCCGGTTAAACCGAACCTATATCAATCCAAAAGTATCACTTAACAACCGCAAAATATAAATCAAATATAAATAAATGACATAAGTTCACAACTCACTCTACAAAACAAATAAATTTGGAGTTTTAACATTTCACACCAATGAGTCAAAGTTGTCTCATATGAATATTATACTTTTCTACCAAATCTTATCTTCAGACAGTACTCCAAGATTACAAAAATGTCACGTTAGGAACCAAAAGGTGTAATCTAAGTATGTCTTGGAAGTATGTGCCTTGAAGGGTTGGAAAGGTAGGTCACCTTGTAATGGATTTTTAAGTTTTTAAGTTTTTTTTTTAAAAAAAATATGTGTATAAACCTGCCGGTTTAGTAAAATACCGGCCGGTTCACTGGTTTTTGACCGATTTTAATACTTGGCAGTTCAACATCTGTACCGTACCGGTTAGAGGCCCGATTTACCAATTTTCTGATTGAACCGGCCGGTACAATATGGTTTTTATAACTATGCATATAACTGTTATAAGCTTAAGAGTCATGACATCTTCTCAAGGGAAATCTACTTTATCCAATGTGTATAATTTTATATTTGTAAGTAATTTAAAGTTTTAAATATAAATATATAAGAATAAAAAATATTTAAAATTTTATGTTATGTATTCATTCAAGCAAAAACTAAGAAATGTAGATAATTAACAGTAACATTATGCTAGAATAGCAATTGATAATATTAACTAATTATATTTAGAATCACATATAATATTATTAAAAATATTAGAAATAAACATCTATGCGTCAAGACTTAGAATATTTGTTTATAAATGATAGAGATCATTTGTCAATTATAAGTTACCATACTCCTGGTATAATTTTCCCATGTTATAATTCTATAATCACAAATGTGATTAGTCTGCGGTATACAGTTTTTAAAAAATAAAGAGCATTATTATTCATTAAACACACTTACCTTCAAGTGAGTACACGTCTTAATATACATATATATATATATTTTTTTTCTTATTATAATTATTATTTTTTATTATATACTTTATAAACTTCATTTTAAATAGAACTTAATTTTTACCCATTAAAAAAAGTTAAGAGAAAGAATATATGTATTATATGAGTTTTATATATTTTCACTCTATCATTTATTATTTATTTAACGTTAACTTTTTTCAAAAGAAATAATACCAATAGGGATCGACCTCAGTGAAAACAATTCTTATATAAAAACTGTTAAAACAATAAATATAAGTCTTATTATCCATTACGTAGTTAGGATTGAAAATTAATTATTGATGTATATTTTGTTCAAGTGAATCACTCCCATGCAAATAAATGTTGGTGCCTAAATTTGTACATGAGACTCAAAAGTTAATCTAACATATTTTATAATTATCTTAGTTTATATCAATGTTATTAAAACCGGTTTGTGTCGGCTGGTTTAACCGGTAAACCAGTAAACTGGTATTAATATTGGTATGGTATATTAATTATACCGGTCATATAATTATACCGGTTAAAACTGGCCAAAACCGGTCAAAACCAGTCATACCGGCCGGTTTTCAATTGAATCATATCGGTCATACGGCCAGTTTTTATTTAAAATTAATTTTTTAATGAAATTGAAAAAATATTTATTTTTTTATTAATTTCTCAACATTAATAATAATATATTATATTTTTTTACTAATTTTACCGGTATGCGATTTAATTAGTGAATCACTATACCATTTATACTATACTAGTATCCTTTGATTAACTATTAAGAATACTGGACAAAACAGGTTCCTCCCATCATAATGAAAGTCACATCACATGAGCAAAGCGAAGGCGTTTGGTGCTACACCATTCCATGACTCGAGACACAACACTAACCAAACTTGTATCAAATGGCTTATTCAAAGAAGCTCTCTACTTATTTTCTCAACTCCACTCTTCCTCAAACTACGCTACTCACTCTTTCACCTTCCCACCACTCCTCAAAGCATGCGCCAAGCTCTGTAAACCTTCCTATGGCCAAATCCTCCATGCCCTTCTCCTCAAAACTGGTTTCCAATCAGATCCTTTTGCTTCCACAGCTCTCACTTCAATGTATGCTTCGAACCATAGCTATTTCAGTGATGCACTCAAGGTGTTCGATGAAATGCCTCATCCAAATATGGCTTCTTTTAATGCATTGCTTTCTGGGTTTTCAAGGAATGGGTGTTGTGGTGATGCTTTAAGGGTGTTTAGAAGAATTGGGTTGGGGAGTTTGGGGATGAACTCGGTAACTGTTGCGAGTTTGCTTCTTGCTTGTGAAGCAAGTAACTACGTTGAGCAGGTGCATTGCTTGGCGATGAAGTTGGGGGTTTTGGCGGATGTTTATGTTGCTACCTCGCTTGTGACTGCGTATTCGAATTGCGAAGAGATTATTTTTGCGACGAAGGTGTTTGAGGGATTGCTTGAGAAGAATGTGGTTAGTTACAATGCTTTCATATCAGGGTTGTTGCTGAATGGAGTTCCCCGTGTGGTTTTGGATGTGTTTAAGGACATGATCAGGAGGGAAGGTTTGGAGCATAAACCCAATTCAGTGACACTGGCATCAGTTCTTTCTGCATGTGCTAGCCTGTCGTGCCTTCGTTTTGGAAGGCAGGTTCATGTGCTTGTCGTGAAATTTGAAGCCGGCGGGGATGAGGTTATGGTGGGGACTGCACTTGTGGATATGTATTCCAAGTGTGGTTCTTGGTATTCTGCTTTTGAGGTCTTCAATGAAATGGAAGGGGACAGGAGGAACTTGATCACTTGGAACTCCATGATTTCAGGGATGCTGATGAATGCGCAGAGTGAGTTAGCTGTTGATATGTTTCAGAAATTAGAGTCTGAAGGTCTGCAACCCGATTCAGCAACTTGGAACACCATGATTAGTGGTTTAGCACAACAAGGGTTGTGTGTGGAAGCTTTTAAATATTTCCGGAAAATGCAGTTTGCTAGTGTGACTCCATGTTTGAAAACTCTCACTAGTCTTTTGTCAGCGTGTGCAGATTCATCTGCATTAATGCATGGAAAAGGGATACACGGGCATGCTATAAGAGCAGATATTGATACGGACGATTTTTTGGCAACTGCAGTAGTTGATATGTACATGAAATGTGGGCATACTTCTTGGGCTAGGAGGACTTTTGATCAGTTTGATACAAAACCAGATGATCCAGCATTTTGGAATGCAATGATTGGAGGGTATGGAACAAATGGAGACTATGAGTCTGCCTTTGAAATCTTTGATGAAATGCTGGAAGAAATGGTTCAACCAAACAGTGCAACATTTGTTAGTGTCCTATCTGCTTGCAGCCACACCGGTCAGGTTGATAGAGGATTACAAGTTTTCAAAATGATGAGAAAAGAGTATGGTTTTCAGCCAAAGCCTGAGCATTTTGGTTGCATGGTTGACCTTTTAGGTCGATCTGGTTGTTTGGATGAAGCTCGAGACCTGGTGCAAGAATTGGTAGAGCCACCTGCTTCTGTTTATGCATCTTTGCTTGGTGCATGTAAGAGCTACCTAGATTCCAATCTTGGGGAAGAAATGGCTATGAAGCTTCTAGGTATAGAGCCAGAAAACCCAGCTCCTCTTGTGGTTTTGTCTAACATATATGCTGGGTTGGGAAGATGGAGGGAAGTAGAAAGGATCAGAGGGATGATCACCGATAAAGGATTGGACAAACTCTTAGGCTTTAGCATAATAGAAGTTGCATGAGGATTGTTTATACAGAAAAACTTTAAATGAGATGTTTTCTCAGATAACAAAAGAGCTTGTTACATTTGCAGTGCTCCATCACATCTATTTAAACTTTCATACAAATCACTGATTCAACATCTCTTTCAGTGCAAATCCATAGCAATCACCAAAATGGTAAGAATGCTCCCTGATGAAACAGGAGATCACATCTCTCAGTGTAGTGACTCCAATTGCTTCCTCTTGTTCATTTACTGCATAAATCCTGTGAATAGACTGAGAAGCATGAGTATGGATCAAGCTCAACAGTGTTGAGTCAAGCTTGCATGTTATGGGTCTAGTAACTTTCCCAGCTTCTTGGTTTAAGGAGGCAATTTTGCTCATTAAGTCCATCACACTAAGCTTCCTGAAAGTCCAAATAAAGGGATTTGAAGGAGAATACTTGAATTGAGTAACCAGTTTCTCTTCCAAGCTTGTGTGATGGTCACAGTTGTACCCCTTGTTTGTTTTCCTTAAATAAAGAAATCTTCATACTCACATATATAGTAGGGGGACAATCATATGAACCAGAGTTGGATTAATATTCTTTTTAAACTTGTTCTCATTTGTGTCACTATCCTCTCATTTATATATGCCTTCCTTCCATTGCCCTTTTTTATTGCTGAAACTTCCATAACCATTTCAAATTTTATTTTGTTATTGTAAATTATTGCCATATATGTCTCCCTAATTATTGCCAAAGATGGTTACCATGCAGGTTCATGATTTCTACTTGGTCTTACCTAAAATTGGAGAAAAGCTCAGGCCTCAGCAGCAAGTATCTGATGTCTCTTATGCTCAAGTTTCCAACAATTCTTTTCCTTGGACCCTCAACTACAGGAAGACCACCAATTTTATTATCCCTCATCAGCTTGAAAGCTTCAAGAATCATTGCTAAAAGAACGCTGATAACCTGGCCGGAATAATCATAAAAATCATTAAACAAGCATAGTGCACAGTTCTAAACATTTTCATAGAATGCTTATAAATTGCAACGCATGAACACCGGGTCAAATGGTTTGAAAGCATTAAGAGAGAGCAATTGGTAAAGGATGGAACTTACCTTGATGTACTTGTAAGTTTGTGAATGCAAGTGGATTCAAACTTCCAATAGAGATTTATTTCTGTGATCTTAAGATTTGAGAAGCAGTTGCGTTTGGTTTTTTAATGACTGCTGGAGTTTGTTAGCAATTTTTAGGACATGTTTGCGTGTTGAGTTTTGGATGGAAAAGAAGGAAAATGAAAGAATTTAGAGTTGTCTCATAAGTGTATTTTGTGTCTTTCAAGTATTCAATTTCCTCTTCAAAATTCAACTCGCAAACATACCCTTAAGTAATATGTCTGACCTTTTGAAACATTTGTTAAGTACTAATTGGTTTTCATCCATTTTATACTTGTATAATCTTGACATCAACAAAAACAGAGATTAATGGCCCCACGGTTTTTCTTTAGAGTATAATGCTTTTTAGAAGGGGATATAATGGGTTTTACATTATTATTAATGATTTTTATTTAAAATTCATAATCATTAACGCATCAATACTTGCATTTTCAGTATATAACTCATTTTCTCGTTTCTTTGTCCTAAGATGTAGATGTACATTGACTTTCAATTTAGCAAAATATTTTCTTAAGAACTTGTTTTCTGATGAAGTTTTGGAACATGAAGCATGAATCTTCCAATTCAAAGTCTGGCCACTGGTTATAGTTCATCTTGATTAATAAACTAATACGTGACCAATACTGTTTTAAATATAGTAAAGATTTACAGGTCAAAAGTTGGTAGAGTTTCCATTTAAGTATTACTGTGTATATAAAATATTACAATTGTGCATATAAATTAATGTTACAAGTCAAGAACTGCAAGGGTATTAATTAATGTTTCTGTCATTTTTTAGTTTTTCTTAATGTGTTTATAAAATAACAATAGAATTAGTACACGAGAGCTAGAAAAAATCAAATATGATATTCAAATTATGATGTACAAATAACATAACTCTTTCACAAACAAAACCTGTAAAATTGAAGATTTAACTTTCATGCTTGTTCTTTTGTAGCATATAGATTATGTTAAGCTCCCACTCAGATATGCTTAATTTAACTTGATGAGTGGCTCTTAAGTTATTTCACTTCCTTTGCTCCACTAGCTGGTTTCTTCTATTAGAAGACAAGCCTGAGGCACTTTTGGACATTGCTAGTGATGGTGAAAATTGACCGAGTTTCCTTGTTGAACTTTGTTAAGAGAAGAGGAAGGCAAATTCAAGTACCTTGATGATGCAAATCCTATACCATTTTGACTAGAAGTGAAAGACACATCTCCACCACTTAGCTTCAAGTTCAATGCTTCACTCTCAGCAACATCATTTTCTTTTGCCCTAGTACCATTGCCAACATATGTTGTGAGAGCTGTGGCTAATGCTGATTGAAATTTTTGGTTGGTTGTGATTTCCTTGGTTGCAGCAACAATGGAATCTGGCACAGATTGTTGTTGAGAAATTGTATGGTTGCTCATGTAAATAGGTTGATGTAGATGCCCTTGATGAAATGGTTCTTTTCCAGTGTTTATTACATTACCACCTTGGTTTCTATTTTGGGTTAGTGTTCCATTGTTGAAGTAATTACCATTACCACTATAACTACTCCAAGGTGATGAGCGTTGTGCCATAGTGCTAGATTGTAGAGGAGAAAAACCAGAGGAAAAGTTAAGGCTTGTAATTGATGATGAATATTTTGGTATGTAAGAAAAGCCTGAGGAAGTTGGTGGTGCAGTAATGTCAAGAGTGATTGTAGGGTGAGAATTTATGGTTGAAATGGAGGAGTTTGGAAAGTAGAATGGATAGGGTCTTGAAATTTGGTGAGTGGAGAAGTTTAGTGCATTAGGGTTGTAATTTGCAGCACTAGAATTGATAATGGTTGAGGCTATATCTGAATGAGGTGGTACTCGTTGTTGTGATGAAGTCAATGAAGGAGATTGAAGCATGGATGCAGCTGCAGAAGTTGTGGAGGCCATAGCAGTGGCTGAAATAGGAAGTGGGTGATTATGAGTTCCTTCATAGGTTGTAATCAAGATTGACATATCCTCAGCACATCTTTGTACCTGAAAATTTAAGAACCAAATCGTACTTAACAAATTTATAGAAGTTGCAATGGTTCTATCCATAAGAATGTACTTTAAAGAAGTTGTCACATATTTTTTGCTTATTTGTTTTATCATAATGTTTCATAATTCATTCAACGTGATTCATGGGTAAAATAATTCAAGGGTTCAATACCCTTGATTAAAAAATGGTTTGTTATCCAATACAAAACCACCCTAGAACTCGTACCTGTTTTCTCACTGGACAAGATGGAGATACAGTGCAACGATAGTAACCTCGGGGGAATGGATTTCCTTTTGCTATTTTTTGTCCATATTTTCGCCATTGACATCCATCATTCATCTGAATACAAATTTAACAAAAACTAAGAACACTGCAATATAAAGGATACTAATAATCTGATTTTAATTACTTTCTTCACAAAGTTGCACCTTCATAGCTTATGTTTTCATTTGCATTTCTCTTATAATTTTAATCCATTTTCACTAGAATTTGCTTTGTTTTGATTTTGGATTTCATAAAAATCAATCCTATATAACATGTTACTAACCGTTTGAGTCTCACATCTGGCTCTGATAGAAACCCTAGTCTTCTTAAGCTGAGAATGTTGAGAAGTTTCACTTTTATCTTCAGCTTTCATTGTGTTCATAACTTTACTATGTGGCCAAATCTCAGATGATTCCTCTCCCTTCCCTTCTTCATTTTCAAAGCTTCTTTGTTGGCTATGATTATTTGTAACTTCAGCTTCAGTTGTTGAAGGATCAAATTTGATATCTAACCCAAGTGCAAGTCCTTTATGCAAATCCTCATCATCTAATTTTCTCTTTTCAGTTCTTTTGCCATTCTTTTTCTCATCCCTACAAGGTTGATTTGTGCATGAGATCCCAAGAGAAAGGGTGATAAAATCACTTTCTTCATGAATCATTGATGTTTTGCATGTAGCTTTGGTAGATTCTTCTTGTTTATCTTGTTGAATAAGGATTTCAGTGAAGTTTGTTTGAAGTGATTGGTAATCATTTGAAAGCCTAGCTAATAAGAACTTCAACCTCTTGTTTTCTTCTATAACCTCTCCCATTTCACCTTTTGCTGATTCAAGCTTTTGATCCTGCATCTTATAATGACAAATAAGATGATAAGAGTTCCATTATTTGAATATCAAACTTTGCTAACTTTCTAGATCTATCTCTTACACCAAATAAAATGTTTTCTATCTCTCACTTATTTTTTTTGTTTTTTAATTTATTCATGTATCTAAGTAAACTTAACACCCCAAAATACAAAGAATCACAATAGTTCTATATTACCATGACTCTTGAAAAAAATCCAAACAAATAGTGGATGATATAGTGATTGTATATAAATTTTTACACTTACAATACATATATATTACTCTCTATTTGTTGAAGATGATAATTCAATACTATAATTAGCATAAGTAAATAAGAGATGCTTTGATAATTAAAGACATAATGGGGTAAAATGGTAATTATTGGTGAGCATTTGTTGATACACTGTACTACTTTTCATTAAGACTCATATTATTTTTTGAATAGTTACATTACAATTCTACTACTAAACAACTAAACATTTGTTGTTGTTTTAAAAGAAGTTCAATTAATTAAGATCAATGACCAGGAGAACATTCTTCTCAATTATAAAAGAAAACTGTAAAATTTAAATAAAAAAGGAAGCCAAGGAATCATATTGTTTTCATCAGGGGTTGACTCTGGACCTCTCAGCATAATGAAGATTCATACTGAGCCAGAAGGTATGTGCAAATAAATAGAGGTCAGCTAAGACTTTTCTTATAGGCCTTGTCAACAACTTTATATAAATAGGCTTCTTAACATAATTAGGTACGGTACTTTTTTGTTCTTGAATATCAACAAATAGTTCATACTATAATTGTTGTTCAAATTCATATTTCATCAAATCCCAAATAATAGTAATTTATCAATATTATATGTATATTAAATTGTGGCAAAAAAATGTATATACTAACAATATATCAAATTTATACAATACGTTGGTCCAGTGGTGTAACTAGTGTATCGCTAGATACCCCGAACATCCAAAATATCAATAATAGGATTCTGAGAAGCTACATTTATTGGGAGGAACAATCACACAAGATTAGTTCTTTACAAGAAGGTGTCAGGATACTTTTAGTAATATAAAAAATTATTCATCAATTAGCATAGACTCTTCAAATTAAATAATTTAAATGAATGATAATAATATAATGTATATGTATTTACACCTAGAATGTATAGATTGTAGATGGGTGACAAAAAATTTAGGACTATTTCATGTTTTAGTGATGAGACGTACCTTCATATCTTCTATTTTCTGCCATTACTATGTTGTTTCGAGGCCACTCACTTCTCAGAGATATGCGATATGTTTGACTCAATAATGGGAAGCACAATCAATTCCACACTAATTTGGTAGTAAAAGGAGAATCATCTCTATATATAAAAATCTTTTGTGCTGGTTTATTTTCTTGAATTGGTTTTGTTGTATCCTTTATTTGTTGCTTGGGTTACGTTGATTTTTCGTTTTGGTGGTGCTTCTAGTTATGGGGTTAGTTCTTTTGCGTTAAACCCTCAACTGAGAGAGATTGTTATCAATATAATTTTTTCTAATAGATTTCTACTTTCAAATATATAGATATATAGAGATTTATATAATCACGTAGAGCAAAATAGTAATTAAACTATCATGGATTGAAAACTCATAACACTAAAAATGATATAGATTAAATAAAAATCACCTTATTGCTACCATTCTCTTCATAACCTTTAGACTCCGAAATGATTTTATGATCTTCCATAATTGTATCTTTTGAAGAACTTCCTAATATACACTTTTTTTTTGTTTGAACAGATCCAATACAGCTTTTTACCACCACATATTTTCTCTTTGATTATGGCTTCTTATATACTAAACCCTTCATATTTTGACTTCAATTATATAATACAAAAGTCAAATAGGGGGTTTTCTTTTGCGTGTCAATCATTGAAATGTATACACCCATATAAACTTCAACGAGAAAAGTTATTTAAAATTAATAACTAGTTGGCTTCTAATAATATGTAGATAAACAAATTTTAATTATCAGTTTCAACGTTTGTGAAAGACATTGGATAGAGATTTTACTATAGACAATTCATTTGCATTTTAGCTAAAAATGTCATTTCCAGTCAAAGGTCTCAACATGCATGGATCATCCTAAAAAGATGATTATGAACCTGGACTCAAATTCTCAAACCAAAATATTTTCATAAGTATCTTAAGGGATATTCTTTAAAGAAGAAAAAAAGGAAATTCTATATTGTTTGAGAAAAAGATACATGTATAAGTTTAATATATTGTTATTGTATTTTTCATCGTTCATGTTTAATAATCATTGACTTTTCAAAAAAGTAACACATGAATAATAGATAATATATTGATACAAATATTATCTTTTTAGTTAGAGAAGTTCTCCACTAAATTTTGGGATGCTAACATTTCTCTATATTCCTTAAATAATAATTTGTTTAGTATAATTAAGGTATCCTTTTATCCTATGGAGTGTTTTTATACTTTTTTGAATGTGTGACTGACTCTCTCAATAAGTATTGCTATTAATAATAAAACTTTAATATTTTAGACTATTTGGCAATCTAATAAGACCTTATACGGATAGACTCTTAAATAATGTTTTTAAGAGACTTATTAACACAACTCTTATTTTATTCATTTCTTTATATTTAGATCTCATTCCTTTTACCAATATAATCCAACATTCATGGTCATAAATTCCAGAAAACTTACCATCTCACAAGGGTCTTTTTTAATTTGATTTATAGAAATACCAAGAACTAAACTATCATAACCGGGGGCAGAAGATTTTGATTGAATGCTTTATTTAACAATGTCAATTTAAAGAAACTATTTTATAACCAACATGTAAAAGTTTTGACTTTTAAGATTTTAAAAAAAAATCACAAGTACATCGTCAATGTACGATGACCCTTCACCCAGATCAACAAGATGAAGTTACTTTATGTTTTTTAGTGTTATCTACGTTGATACGTTGGGTTACTCAGTTCAGTAATTTTCAAAGAGAAGATAAATTAAAAGCAGTACAACATCATTAAGATACTTGTTAATATACCAATAAAAATCATGTATGAAGTAGATTCCTGAATTAGATTTTCAGATAATAAATTTAAATTCAAATATTCTAATATGTATATTACTCATTATTTATATTTTTTATGTTTAAGGTTATAATCGTAATTTAAAAAATTATTAATTGATGTACATTTTTTTGTATAATTTGACTAAAATATCATTATTTAATTCAAATTCGAAAATAAATTAAATAAAAAATAGACAAGTAGGGAGTGAGAAGAATGAATAATAAATAAGCATATATTAAAAAATAAATATAAATATATCTTAAGTTTCTAAAACATCAAAATTGGAGAAAAAAACATGTTGAAACGGTTACAGCAAAAAGGTTTTGAGTATTGATTATGGGAAAAGGTGGAAAGGGTTGAATTTTTATGTTTTATTTTGGTTTGGCACACCTCAAATTAAGTTTTCTTTATTCTAGTATGTACAGACACAAAGTCAAACAATATTGGATAGTATTATATATTCAATTTTTATATATTTTATTTTTTAGAATAAAATATATTTATTGTGTTTGATGTACATTATATTATATTTTTTGTGTATTTATAATAATCTTCAATTTAATGTGAAATATGTAATTAATTAATGTGTTAGTGGTGGTTATTAATGATTATATAATTTTTTTGTAAATATTAAATAATATTAAGGGCAAAACAGGAAGTGAAAATTACACCATGGTAGAAGTTACATAATGTTTTATATATATATACTAGTGTGTATAGGCACTTCGTGTCTACCGGTGAATATTGTGTGACATTACATATTCAATTTTTATATATTTCATTTTTGTGAATTAAAATGTATTTATTGTGTTCGATGTACTTTATATTATATTTTTTTGTTTATGATAATGTTTAATTTAAGGTGAGATATGTGGTTAATTAATGTATTGGTGGTAGTTGCTTAGGATTATATAGTTTTTTGTAAAAATTAAATAATGTTAAGGGCAATATAGGAAATGAAAAATTACACTATGAGAGAAGTTATTTCAAGTTTTGGCTTTATATATAGTATAGATATTACTACTATTTTGACGGTTAATCCACATTTTTATAATTCAATAAATTTCATATTATAGATCAATATTTTCTTAACCATTAGTTATATGGGTTGAAAGTAAAAAAATAGAAGAAATAAAAATAATGATAAATTTAATTTTAGAAAGAAAATATGATATAAGTAAAAATATAAATTATTAGTAAGAATAAAGAATTATACGTTTAAGTACTAATTCTCTTAATAATAGTTAAAGGATATAAAATTAGTTAAATAATTTTTTACTTTAGCGATTGGACAATAATAAAGAAGAGCGTAACAGACTAACAGTTAAAAGAATTTAAAAATATTCATTACTAATGAAAGATCAACGGTATAGCATTAGGTTAGGGTTTAAGCGCTTTGAAGATTCATACTCACAACTTAATTTCCAAATAAAAAGTACCCTAATTTTGAAATTAAGTATTCCAAATAGAAAGTACCCTAATTTTGAAATGAAATTTTCTTTATGATATACTGTCTCAGACCATGGGTTGGTCTAAATTTCTTGTGCATATACAGAAGAAATCAAAGTTCTAATATTTAAATAAGCATTTACCAGAAGTAATCAAACTTTTCAAACACAACAGACATCTATTAATGTATTAATCAAAGAGCTAGTAGGAGTAATTGACTTCTAATGTACTTTTGAAACACAAAACTATTACCGATTCAGAATAAAAATCTTCAATACTTTGTACTACTGCATTTGACACTAATATAAAACAATTATCTCATTGAAAATTTTGATCTTAATTTTAATGGAAATTAATTTATTAATGATACATGTTAGTTGGTAAAGAAGATTTATCTTCATACTTCACCTGTCAAGGAACATGTGTACAGCAACTCAAGGCATGACCAACATTAGCATTAATATATAGTTTATTTCAACTAGTGAAACTTGTTAACAACTAACAAGAATAATAAGTCCCCTAATTTTCAAAGCCATTAATTCCAACATTTGAAGAGCCATTTCTGCTGCAGGCAGCAACAGTATTGAAGAAAATAAGTCCAGCTTTCAAGGAGTTATCAACTTACTTCCTGAATTCTAAGGGGAACTTTAAGTGCCGGCAATGCATTGAACACAAATTAAACATTAAGAAAACTTTAAAATTGTATTCATTCTCATAATGTTTCTATCTTTAAATGGATTAAATCTCTTTCTAATAACATCTTCAAAACACATAGGTATAAACCAACGGGCGTTGATTCATGTGATACATCATTGATTCCCCTTAAGCAAGGTCTTAGATTCGAGTCTTATTGATTGAAAAAATGTATATTGGGAGAGTTAGCCCACGTACCTGTGAATGTTCCTGACTCGGACAGGATTGCCTCTAGTGCGAGGATACTCGTGGAAAACAAAAAAAACACATAGGTAAAATAAACAATTAAAAATTCATCAAATTAAATCATGTTATATAGGTAGCAGTGATAGAAGTACAAGCCAGGACATTAGGAAAGAAAATAAAACTATTTTTTATTCTATGCATATATAGATATGGTGGACAAGAATAAAAGGCTAATTAATGTGTTAGACTTTAGTGACAATTAGTTGTTAACTAATTTATCTTGTATTTTCTTCGGTTGAGGGAAAAAACTGAAATAAAGAAGATGAAAAAACGTTTGTTGTTGGGAGTGGACGATCAGGAGTGGAGGACGGATGGTTGGGAGCTGATGATGAGTGGTCGGGAATGTGCCAAAGAGCATGAGACTTGGTCGGATGATCGTAAAAATCTGCCGGGAGAGGTACCTAAAAAGGTTCTCCGACGATCAAGTTAGTAATGTATTCTAGATAGAGAATGAGAGTAAATAAAAGAGAGGTTAGAGCAATAAGTGTAGCAATAAATGAAAGAATGATAATTAATTATATTCCTTGTGTGGTCTCCTATTTATAGAGCGTTGTGAATGTTGAGTTGGCATCTAGCCATTGGTCAGCATCTAACAGACATAAAGAACGTACTCAGATCATCCTTTCTTGTCCTACGAATCCGCTCTGGCCGAATTGTCAGGATAGACTGAATGTGAAGGCGGCATGGCAGACGATCTATTATCTGACATTGAAGACGGGTCAGTGGCGCATTAAATGGTGAGTCGGAGACGCATTAAATGCTACACCATGAGCATTAAATGTTATGTCAGGAGCATTTAATGCTATGTCGGAAGCTCTTATAGTTTCTACCACGAGGGAACCTACTTAAGGCAGGCAAGGGAGGTTATGTAGGCAATAGACGTTATGCTCGGACCCATGGTCAATTGCCTAGTTATGATCGAGATGGAACAGTTGCTCCTAGTCTACCAGGTTGGTCGGGGATGACCGAGCTGGTGGACTATAAGGATGGGTTGGAGAGATGCTGGTTACAACCTGATGACCGGAGTAGAACAGTCGGAGATGACCAAGCTAATGGACTATAAGGATGGGTTGGAGAGATGCTGGTTACAACCTTATGACCGGAATAGAATAGTTTGGCTAGAGATAAATGATGAGAAAGAAGACAAAATTTAAGAGTTATTTGGTATAAGAAAAAGAAAAGGTAAGTAAATATAATATCTTCTTATATATACTCTTATCATAATGGCTTTAGAACTAAATTATAATTTAAATGAATTTATTATTATAACCAATAAATGAAGACATATATTAATTTGTTATAAATTTATTTAATATAATATCTACATATTAAATACTATTATTTTAATAAACGGATGCAAGCATGAAGCATCCATGTTTTCCATTTTTAAGTGATTATGACTTTGTAAAACATTTGGTAGAATTGTTATTACACAATTTAAAACTCTCCCTTTTCACTAGGGATGACAAAAAACACTGTACCCATAGGTATATGCATGTTCTAAAAACATGTTTTTAAAATAAACATAGTACATACGGGCGAGTATGAGTATTATTATACTCGTGCTCGTGGGTACCTTTTATGCATATGATTAATATATTATTTTTAACTAAAATAAAAGGTACACTATCATAACATTTTATTGCACTATATACATTTTTTCCTTTTATTTTGTTCATATCTTTTTACCTTGCTTACATCTTTTATTGGATTTGGTGGTGAAATACCCTACAAATATTATTACATGTGTAAAAACACGCATGTCTTGCAAATAAAAATATATACTTTTTATTAAGTAAATGAGAATAGCAAATCACAAAAAACAGAAAACGTCAGTAGATTTAGCATTTTTGCCAAATATTCAATCAAAAGGCATAAAAATAATTAAGTTTCATCTCATTTGAAACATAATAGAGTAGGAAATTAGGAATTCAATGAAAATATAGGAAACCCGCGGGTATCTGGAACTACCCCGAAAAACCCGTACAGATACGGGCGGGTATGGGTATTGCTTTCCTATTTCGAAATGGGTAGCGGGTAGCTACTACCCATACCCGCTTGTGCTTATTGCCATCCCTACTTTTCACTTTCTTTAGTAATGTGAGGAAAAACAATTGAAGGCGAGACATTCTATAACGTTTTCTCAGTTCTCTTATGGAAAAACCAGAAACATTACCCCTTCTTCTTTCTTCTCAAAATCATCCCAACCAAATAATAGGTTAAGAATGTACAATAGAGTTAAACATTGAGTATTTTAGTTTAATTAATTTTATTGATTTTAAACTAGGAACATAACCAAGCAATCTAATAAATTTATGATATGCAACAAGTTTGCCAAATTTGTTGAAAGTTTGGACACAACTTTTTAGTAAAAATAAAAATGAAGTTGTTTTTTAATATATAAAAAACAGTTGAATAAAACATATTGTTTTTTATAAGAGAAATTGTATTTAATAAGCACAAGGGGTGCTAACCTAATATAAGAGAAATATCATAATTTGTTATTTTTTGATGAAATAAAAATACAAACTATTGGATCATTACAAGCAAAAAGTAAAGAAATTTGAGCAATTTTTGATTGAAACCAAAACCAAAATCGAACTTGAATCAAATCCACTATGTGTATAAAACTCACAAGCTTATATGAGAATATGGTATCATTCCTCATAATCAATATAGATCACACAACAGAAAACCAACTACATCATCCCCACAACTCAGATCCTTTAGTTTTATGACTAAGAACATCATACATACATGTTCAAAGACTCAATGATTGATGTAGGATTTGACTCATCAACTTGAAGCCACAAATAAAGGTCTTTCCAAACAGAGGATGCAAACTGATAAGATAAAAAAAGATGGTCAATTGACTCGTCATGGTTCTTGCAAAAAGCACACTTCAATTCCTCACTCCTAAGGATAACTTACCTTTTGAAAAGCTCTACCTTTGTAAGAATTCCATGTCTAAGAAGTTTCGAGACAAAACAACAAATTTTTGAAGGAATACAAATAATCCAAGACTTAAGTAAAACGTTATCTATAGGGAGAATAATTGGATCAACTTGAATGAGATAAGCTGATTTTACCACATAATTCCCAGATGCATCAAGACTCATCTCCACTTGTCAACAATATTATGCTTGTAGGAGTGATGTTGAATCAAATCACACAAGTTTCTGACCATATTTTTTCTCTCTATCAAACAATTGACAGCGCCAATGTATCTTTCATGTCCACACATCATCATTCCACCATCCACACACCGCCACTTTTGCCATTTTATTTAAGGCAAACAATCTAGGAAAAAGTTCTTTCGGTCTTTGATGACCCACCAAATATCCATACAGAAAAGAGTTTGAGTTTCATCCCTTATTTCCCTCCAAATGTTCTCAATGAACCAACCACCATTGTCTCCCAAAAAAAGAGCCAATTTTACATAAGTCTCTCCACCAAGTAGAAGTCAAATCATTGGCATATGCAAAGACATCATTCCAATATTTTGAGTTAATCACCTTAACTAGGAATGGCAACGGGGCGGGTCGGGGTCAGGTTTGCACATACCCAAACCCGAAATTCAAAACCTGAACCCAAACTCAACGGGGTTGAAAATAAATAACATCCCTGAACCCGTCAGGTTTCGGGTAACCCGAACCCGAAAAAACCCCGAAAATGATAGTATTAAAGAAAATATGATATTCTTTTTGTTTAATTTTACTCTAACATTTCTATTTTCTCTTGTATTATTTCATTTCTTTTATGTTTGAAGATCCAATAGTATGTAAAGTAAAATTTTAGAAATTAAAAACAATTGGCAAATGATAGAAATTTCAATTTTAAATTGAATTACGTTACTTCGGGGCGGGTTAGGGTCTTTGCTATACCAAACCCAAACCTAAACCCAAAATTTAAACCCGGGTAAAACTCGAACCCGAACCCAATCACATCGGGTTTTCCCCGTTAAATTCGGGTTCGGTTCGGGCGGATACCCACATGTTCGGTTTTTATTGTCATCCCTAACCTTAACCCAAAAACATCATTCTCATACATCATATGTCACCTCCACTTACAATGCAAAGAATTATTAAACCGAGATATTTCTCTAACTCCCAATCTCCCAAGAGCTTTGGGTTTGTTAACCTCCATCCATTGACACCCAAGCAAATGAGGATGAATTTGTCCCAAAAGTCTCTCCAATATCAAGTGGTTTCATAAGTAAATAGATGTATTAGTTGATGAGTGGATATATATTTTTCTATTAATATATGAGAATAAAGTATTTGCTTATATTAGGAGATAATATATATTCTTAAATCTACTTATTATTTGACATGTATCTTATTTTTTATTTTTATGATATATTTTAAAATGAAAACTTATAGAGGAAAGAGAAATAAGACACAGTGTCAAATAATGAATGAATTTAAGAAGATAATTTATCTCCTAATACAAAGAGATATTTTATTTTCTTAATATATATACACGTTTCTATCATTACTCATAGTTGGATACACTTATTGATGAAACTTATTATAAACAAAGTTCATTTCTCCTCTCTTCCATAATAGATAATAAGAATAATGAATTCTTTCTTTCTAAATAGTTCAGTTTTTATTGAAAAATAAATTATAAAAATTGTTGAATGTATAATCTTTGAATGCTTGAATTATTCCTAGAGACAAATTGTTATAACCCTATGACAAATAATGAGAGCAAATTTCGTCTTTAAATACAATGGATTTTTCTTTACGTCTCAAGCATAGTCAATCACATATATTTTTACTCTACTCCTTTTGATACAAGTTCCCTAAACAGAAACATCTATCCTACCACATATATTAATGTTACAGCTAGAGGGCGCATAGCTAGATTCCAATATAATCCAACAAATAAAACAAGGCCTAAGCCTAACCTTTGTGCTCACAAAGTTGAACACTTAAATAAATTATTAAGTATTTGACAAAAGATGTGACCAGCATATAAAAACCATCTATCATAATATCTATACAACTATATAAAGGTAAAACATATCTAAAAATTATTTAGGTAATTGAATAGATGTAATTTTTATATTCCTACTTTGTCTTACTACTAAAAAAAACTATATACCTAATGTTCATATACTAGTTTAGGTAGTTACAAATAAATGCAGTATATTATATTATTCCAGATTAATATTGTATTATTATCTACTAACCATTTTGCTAATATCAAGTAATGTGATATATTTAATAATTATCTGAAACATGTAAGGGTCATAAAATCGTATAAAACATACTATAATTACATCATAATTATTAATTGTCATGAGACCAAATTTCTCATTAATGGTCCAAAAACACTAACGTTTCTTTCTCCCTCTTAGACTTCTGGTACCAATCAAATCAAGCCCGGATCAAAATTTGTCATTCATTTCGATCATATACATGGACCGTTACATTATAATTAAAACAAAAATATAATATAAAGTATACCTAATAAAAAATTATAAAATAAAATATAACTAATGTAAAAGAAATATTATAATTCATTAAAATAAAATATATAAAAGTTGAATACTTAATAGTGACTGTCATATGCCAATTATTTATAACATAATAGTAGGATTTAGTTGGTGTTTCTATACTTTAATTAGCTCCATTAATATTTAATCATATTTGATATATAGGGAATTATGGTATCAACCATGCTTCCTTCGGTGTATGCATAACCATTACATAATGCACAAAGTCATGTTGCTTGTTGCTTTATTGCCTGGATGTAAGGGACACCTCAAGTTATATATCTATGCCGGCCATCCTGTACCTAGTGGCTATACCAAAGTATTTTCTTTTGCAATAAAAAATGTATATCTTTATTGTCTGTGTATGAGTTTTATACATTATTATTACTATATCATTCACTATAAATATATGATATAATAAATAGTAGATGATATAATGACTGTTTATAAATCTTTATACTAGCATTGCATAAATATTGTATTATTTGTGTTAAAATGGTAGGAGACATTTTCAAAAGATTTGTCATAGTCTCCTACCATTTTAACATGGTATCAGAGCGTAATTAATCTTTTGTTAGCTTCCGCGTTTATGTTTCTATGAAGAACTTCCATCTCAGCTTACTACAAAGAGCAAGAATGGAGAGTGTCTACCAGAGTTACAACAGTCTCATCACCATTTTCTTTGATAATCTAGATTCTCTGGTTGATGCACCTAATGATTGTGTCGTTTCTATGTCAAGCTTTCTTCCATTTCAAGATTCCCAAGAAAATTCATGCCAACAGCTTTGTATGGACCTTTGTGTTGTTTACTAATTAATCAAAGAGGCATGTTCATTTCATTTCTTGCAAAGTAATAAAATATTAGTGCATATCTTCTTCTCAAAAGTTTCTACTATCTTCTTGCTTTCAATTCGGTAACAAGTAACAACACTCACAAGCAAAGAAGGATGAGAAAAGTTTCATTCAATTATGTTTATCAAACTGGTAATATTGGTATATGAATATTATCAAGCAATATGCAAGTTCCTCTTTGAGATCTTCTAGAGTTCTTGAGATTCTTGGTCACTTCACATCTTTTTCTTCTTATTCTTCATCAACTACTCCCAATTATTTCTTTTCTTGATTACTCTAGTTTTTTTACCTCTCTCTCTCATTAAATACACACTATTAGTGTGTAATTTTTCCTCATTGAAGCAACATATAAGGATCAAGATTAAGGTCCATCTCATTTCTCTCTTTCATCCGTTATGATTGGTTTGCTTATGTCAAAACGATGGTTAAGTGTTGAATGAAATTGCTTCTGCCAAATGGTGGTTAAGCGTCAGTACTGTTTCACGTTCAGATTTCAAGACTGGAAGACGAATATTCGCTCACCAGCAAGAGGAGGTATTAGAGTATGTGTGGTGTTCAACACATACATTTCAAGCTTGGAATGTTTGACACATTCCAGCTTGAGGGGATGTTAAAGTTGTTAGTTGATTTCAGTTTGTTAGTTGTAATATTGTTTTCGTTAATCGATTAAGAGTTTAATTAATCGATTAACTAGTTAGTATATAAAAGGTGTTTCCCTTATGCCTTGTAATTCAATTCATTCATTTTCAGTAATGAGAAATATCAATTCTTTAAACTTTCTTTCTCATTCTCTTTTCTCATCTTGTTTCATCAAGAAGATTTAAACATGTCTCTTGCCATTTTAACAGCTTGTGTTTTATACTCCTTCACACATTTTTTCTGTTTTCCTATATATGTGATACTACTAACAAGCCGTTGGTTTAGTGGTGTAAGATTTTGCTCCAAGGTCGAGAGTTTAATTTTTGTGAACAACACTTGTTGGGAGGGGCAACCACGAACCCAAAATAAATTAGTTCCTTAACGAAAAAGGTAAATAGATACTCCTGATAATACCAAAAAAAAGATATGTGACACCTTTTCAGCTTAATTGATCTTGACATCATTTATTTGAATTTATAAAATAAAAAATATATTGTTGAAATTATAAGGTTGAAGTGTAAAAGGAGAAAAGTGATGCTCATAATAATAAAATATATTAAGAGTAATATGAATGATAATATGATAATATCATGTTTATTTGATACAAATGATTAACACCTATTTATATTAATATTAGACTCCTAATTAAATATGAAAATAAATTATAAAATAAAATAATTTCAATTTTAAGAAATGTTCTCACATATTCTAACAAATCTAAAATATAATAATGTTATTCTCTTGATATTCAAATATCTTCTAGATATTATTTCTAAGATGAATTAAAATATTATAAGATACTACAAACTTTTATTTATTTATATATATATATATATATATATATATATACCCAAAAAAATAAATCAAATAGTCACATATGGAATGCATAGATCCTGATCAAATGTATAATTCCAAATTACCAGTGGCATATGGTAGTACTATATAAGGCAAGTTTTTAATATACAAATCATATACATAAACGTTGATCTCAGTTTTTTCTTTGATAATTTTGTTTATAATATTTAAATTAAAATAGTACAATTTTGAGCATATGAAACTATTAAAAATGTATTACATTGTTATTTATGTCCATAATCTAAACTAAAAGTCTCAAGATTATTTATAGTTATATAATTCAATGATTGGATAAAATATTATTTTATTTATTTATACATATACTTTTTTGTGTATTATAAGTGAGTCTTACACACGTAAAAAAGAATCAGAAATTGAATAAAGATTTTCGTTATTATAGTTAGTTATTACAAAACCATGAGATAGGTGAGAATGGATTGAGTTGGGATAGTAAGATTTGTTCTTTACCTGATAATAAATGTTAATTATTTTATTTTTTAATCTAGATTCGATCCTAAACTTGAAGCTAATTTGTCCATTAATATCAACCGAGACATTCTTTCAATTCACCTGATCCAATTAAAATAATGTATATCATTTATATAAAGTCTTTATTATTAGGGTTATTAATTTAATATATGAAATATATATATTGTTAATCATATATGTGACAAAAGAAATTAAGAAAGTAAATAAGAATTAAGGCCGAAAGTCTTCTAAGCTACTGCTCACCCCTAATCCCATCCCAGATATATTATTTTAGATAAAATTAAGAATTAAGGCCAAAAGTAAATAAATTCTTTATTGCGATTAAAAAGGACGTCGTTCTGGAGGCGGTTGGGTCCAGTGAAAAAGTATTAATAGATCAATCAAACTCCTATGTCACTCTCTCTCTCTCTCTCTAACCCTCACTCTCTAACCTCACTCTCTCTCTCTCTAACCCTCACCCTCTCTCTCTCACTCTCACTCTCACTCGTGTCGCCATGGCCATGGCTATGCAAAGCGGTATCGGAATCTCTAAGGTCTTTCTCATAGCTGGAGCAGGTAATAAACTTCTCCATCGCTCAATTTGAACAGCTAGCTATGTTATATGTTTTTGATCTGATTCCGTTTTAGGTTACACCGGCACTATACTCGTCAAAAACGGTAAATTATCCGATTTGGTCGGCGACCTCCAGGTACTAATTTCTAATAATTCCACTTCCTCCACTTTCCATCAGTTAATGTGATTATTATTTTTTTGAATTCCGCTTACCAAAAAAATTGTAGAATTGCCTTTCTAAATCGGTATCGATTATGCGTTATCTAAGAGTTACAATGCATACTTTTTGTGGATGAGGTTAGTCCAATTTCTAGAGGTTAAGGGAGGCCAAGAAAAATCATAGGATGTGATTATATTTAGAGATCAATGCTTTGTGGATAATATATGATATGATAGTTTATTATGGCATCACTTGAACCAAAATTATTGTTGTTATTCTTATTTGTAATTCTAAGAATGAATGGCTTGGCTTCCCACAATTTTGGAGTTCTGTAGTTATAAATTTAGTTGTTTTCATGATCAGTGTGTTGTCTTGGGTCATGATAAATTATGATTATCCTGTTCCTGTCGACAACATATTTAGGATTTAGAAACGGAATATTATTGAACTTTAGTTTTTCGTGGTGGCCTCGTGGGTATATTAGGATTTGTTTATGTGCTAAATAAGTTAATGCGCACAATTACTTTTGGTTGTAGTCGCTGGTGAAGAGCTGGGAAAAATCTGGGGACCATGGTGATGGTGATAGTGAATATGCGGATGCCATTGCTTCTCAGGTAAGAAAACTGTTTGAGTATGAGTGAATATCTATTGTTTCCGAAATAGAGTTGAAATAAAGTATTGACTTTCTTGTCATGTAACTTTTGCTTGACTTTACTCTAGGTGCGTCGTTTGGCGCAAGAAGTTCGTCTGTTGGCAACAAACAGGTCCATCACAGTGCTGAATGGGGGTTCTGGACAAAGTAATATATTCTATCGTCTAATATAGCTGTTGTGTAAGATGCTATGTTTTATGCTTCATTTATTGATTTTAAGCATTTGACCTTTCTCTGCAGGTAATTTACCATCCCTTGTGGTTCCAGCGGCTGCCGTTGGTGTTCTGGGTTATGGTTATATGTGGTGGAAGGTAGCAGCTATTTGAGTTCTTGTGTTCTTTTATTAGTTTAGTTAGTTTATGGCTGACATTTTGTATCTCCTTTTGCAGTAGTTTTTGTTTCAAAAAATTTCATCATTTAAGGGTTGCAAATTGATATCCACCTTTTCCAGAATTCTTTTTATTTGTTATATTCATTTATGCTTTGTCAATAAACATGATTTATGATAGAGCATTATGATTCGTTCGATCCATGTAGCCGATCTCATCTAGTGGGATTAAGGCTTGGTTGTTGTTGATTATATTCATTTAATTTTCTGATCTAGATGTGTTATTAGTGTACTAATCTATCTTTTCTTTTCTCTCTTTCCCAATATCAGGGCATTTCATTCTCAAGTCTTATGTATGTGACTAAACGTAGCATGGAAAATGCTGTTGCAGATTTGACAAAAAAGCTTCAGCATGCCTCAGATGTTATTGCTGTAGGTGTCTATTTACCGCATGATATCTTTTTGTATTTTCATATTTAGTTAAACACATGCATACTTGCAACAGTGTTTTGAACACATGATTGGCCGTTGTCCTTTCAGTTGAAGGGGATGATGCCCCATTGCATAAAATTTGATAAATATAATGTATCATTGATTCACTAGCTAGATGTTTGACATTGTCTTATGATTTTTCTATTAGCAAAAATGGTTGGTTACTTCCGGGATAATTTATATTACAGGATGACTCACAACTCATGTAGAGTTGGAGTACAAGAGTCAAATATAATGCTTAAAATTCATACACTTACACTAGTGGATAAAAACGAGAAAATAATATCCTAACATATAATAAGCAGCTTTGAGAGGGGATTGCTTTAAGTATTGGCTGTTCTAGTTCTACTGTATGTAGCACTCAACTCCTTGAGAAGTCCTCTGTTCTGGCCAGATTTTTTTAGGCTAGCAGTGGCCAGCCAGTAATCTCCAAACCAAGTCTTCAGCATTTAGTGCAAGACCTATTGGTGCAGAACTCTTTTATCACTAGAAAGAGAAAAAGAAATAGGAATAGCTTATAGATCCTAGGGAACTTTGGATGATTAAGAGGTCTTTCCTATCAGAATGCTTGACCAACTAAGCATGATAAGCTTCCTACTAAAATTACTTTTCGGGTAGAAAGGAAGACCCATGAGATGATGAACTTTAACAACCCTAGAATATGGTTAAACCTCACATTTAAAATACTACAATTTATCTATTCTCCTTAATAAGGGTGTGAAGATATATTTCCATTTTAAAAAAGTGAAGACATTTTATTCACATGTGCCTCCATGTCCCACACTTAGTCCAAGGATATTTATCCTGCCATCATCATGTATCAAAATAACCTTGTTTTAACATTGAAGTTAATGTGTAATTTTTGTAATACTCATATTTGACACCTCTTTTAATTGCCTTAAATTTCTTTTAATGGCAGGATGCCAAGAAGCATTTGACACAGAGAATTCAAAATTTGGATGACAAAATGCTCAAGCAGAATGAATTGGCACGGTCAATTAAGGATGAAGTATGTCTTATGATACATACCAATGTTCATGCTTGCACACATACTTTTACATAGATACATGCAAATAGATCATCCAACATAGTTACTTTCATTGTGCAGAAGACCATCTATTTTCTTGGTTTTTATAATTACTCGGCTCTTCGTCCTTTGCTCTTTCTACTGTGCGCCTTAATCTCCCGTTTATTGTTTCTCTGCTACAATTTCAGCTTTATATCCTTTTTAAACTCACAGATAACCCTTTTACAAACTCTTAAAACCTCCTAATCATAAAAAATCTTCAAATCATGAAAGCGATCTTTTATATTTTTAAATCCTAGAATTTTTAACTTTAGAGCCGGGAGCAATGAATTAATTACTTCAATCAAATTTCTGAATTTGTTTTCCTGCATCTTTCATTGTTGATCTAGGTGCAGTATATAAACTTTTATGATAGAAAATTTTGGTTGATGCCTATCATTTCATAAGTTTGTTAGGTATGCGAATGATTACATTTAAATTAGCTGTGTTCCAGTCCAGGATAATGGAATTTAAAACTAGAGTTTGGCAATGCCATATCCATTTGCATTATATGTGATGTGTTATATACATAATGAAAAAATCAGTGTTTAACATTGTCATACTTGTTAACAGGTTTCTGGAGTTCGAAGTACTATTACTAATTTCCATGATGACTTGGGTATCTTGCAACAAACAGTGGAAACATTGGTATGATCATTTTCATGCATTGGATAGTTAATTGTTGTCAAAGTCATCTTCTAGTGCAGAATTTATGAAGGATATTTAGGAGTTTGGCATGATTTTATTTGAAGGAAAATATCTATTTGGTTGTCACTGTCACAATGTTTACATTCATGTTTCCTCAATATTGGTTTGTTGCCTCTCTTTTTTTGATGCATTCTTTGTATAATTATGCCTTTTCAGGATGAAAGGTTGTCTACTCTGAGTTGGAAGCAGGTAAACTTTATCATGTCCTGTATAAATTTGGAAAACCATATATAATCATTTGTTGGACTTTTTTTGTTTCCTTTATGTGAAATATCTATATAATTTATCCCTCAAGCTTGTCATTAGTTGTAAATTTTTTAAGGGTTTTTCTGCTAGAATTGTGGGTATGCATGACAGATCTTTGTATGAAGATGGTTACTTCTATTATACACCTTGAGAAAATTCTGATTCAATAATTTGGTTTTGCAGGATTATGCAAATCATGGTTTGACATACCTCATCGACTTCGTAAATGGGAAAACCCGGAAAATGCCTGAATTTTTACAGGTTGGAAGTTGTTCCTTATATTTATCAGTTGTACTTTTGTGCTCTTTAGTCGTTTCAGTCACCTTCTAATTATACATAATTGTTTAATATGCAAATGATATATGGTGTGGACTATCATTCACTATCTGCAGTGGGTCTTTAATTGACAGTGAGAAACCTAGATGGGTTGGAAGAGCTTATTTGTAGAGCTGACCTTATGCATGACATCTTTCCTCATTTTGATGGTGGCTTAATTAATAAGGATATCTCTTGCATGTTACTGTTTAGATAATTATCTGATGTTAATGTGTAAATATTCAGCAGGAGCAACTTAAACTTTCAGGGAAGACACCTAATGCGCTGACATATCCAGGAACTCCAAATATAAAGGTGTTCTACCTTCTGATTTGTTTTCTACTTCTCTTTCTATTTGCTCCTTCACTTTATTTATTTATTTATAATGGTAGTAGCAAAAGTTATTATTATTGTTATTATTATTACTACGTGAAATTATTTCCATGTTCTCCTATACCAACTAACACTCCTATCATTAGTTTTTTTTATTAAGTCTGGAATGGAACTATCATTACAACAGATTTTCAATCTCAGTCATGTTACATTTGTCCAGCCTAGCAAATTTGTAGTTTGATATTATTTCTGTAGTGAAAAGCACTCCCCTTTGCATTTTTATTGTGGTTGATGTACCCGCCAATGCCATACTTGCTTCTAATGCATTTGTGAAGGGTCCAAGATTCTATCTATCGTTGTAGTCTATGATATCCTAGTGCTCTGTTAATTTGAATTGCTTCTTACAACATGCTTAATGATCCTGTTTTCATTTGCAGGGTCTAAAAGACATCCTTGCGGAAACATTGTCCAGTGGTTTAGACAGGTCAGCTTCAGATTCTATCGTGCCAGATGGTATGGATAAGCTGGAGCAGCAGCGAAGGCCATTATTGAGGTTTGAATCATTTCACTTTTGGTTCTTCAAATAATGTTGATGGTACAACCAGAGATTGCAAACATTTCAATAATGTTAACCATGGACGAATTAGACAAAATTTGTTCCTCATGTATTCCATTACTATAGAAATTTCTTATGAGAATTAAGACATATTTTAGAAAGTGCAAAGACCTGGGGGCTGTCGACCTGATGTCTTCATAAAGCAATATGTAGAATACTCTTATCAGTGTTATCAATGTGGCTGCTAACAATATATTGCCGTAGTTAACTTTTGATTAGATCTTGGAGCCCAAAATAATCAGGCTGTGCATAAGCTATATTTTCCTCTGCCTAGTACTCTTCCTCTTAGTTTATCACAATGCAGTTATTGAGAAATCTCATTCATCTCAGGAAATTGTGTTCCCCCATATCCTGAAAGATCTTGATGATTGTTGCTGTTTCATTTCAATATGCTTTTAACCTGGCTATCTGCCTGCATTATCTTGATTCAAACATTTCTTGATTTTGCAGGGGTACTTCAATCAGGTTTTGATGACAAGCTCTTTATGTGATGGTTATCTATCTTTTCAGCAAAGGACATCAATTTAAATTTTGGGTTTTCGAATTGAGAGAGATAAGAATTCTTATAATTTCTTAGATTCATAGACCCAATTCAGTTCAGCTTCTTCCACTGCTTCTATATACTTATTTAGCAGTAACGTTTTTGTTACTTGTTCATAGATCATAGTATACGTGCTATAGCTGGTGTAATTATCCTATTTTCATTTTTAAACCATATAGTATTAATAGGTTATATAACTATTTAGCCAGTGAATTGTGATTCTGTAAATAAAATTTTGTAGTCAAGGAGTTGGAATGGTCCTCAACCAACAGTCCATGACAGTTGCTTTTTGGATGTGGCATATGATTCATGACTTCCATGCATTTTTCCCTCCAAAGTTGTGATTGCCTTTTTTTCCTAATGATAATGTTTGAGGTTGGTGTGGGATTTTGAAAGCCCATTTACTTAGTACAACATTGGATATGGATTACTGGTTCCTGGGATATGGGAGCTTTTTAATATTCAAGATATATTGCAGTTTAGGATAGCTTAACATAAAATTATAAAAAAGTATATATCCTCTCAGGAAAAATGTAAAAATAAATGATTTTTTCAAAAGTGATACTTGTGATTATAGCAAAATAGCATAGTTTCTTTTGCAGTATAATAATATATTAATATTTGAAAAAATATTTAAAAGGTATTAAAATAATTAAAAATTCAAAACCAAGTTAAAAAATATATTGGTAGAGTATTTAAGAAGAATTCAAGTGTTTTTTTTTTTAAAAAAGTAAAAAAGTAGGGGATACTTTTGGACACAAGGGTATGTGGTGTATGGCTGGGGCACCTATAGGTTTGTGTGCTATGGCTATATTTGTTATGGTATGAGTATGACATTGATATTTATATATTTTTGGAGTATCTAAATGTGGAAATGAACTCTTCTCCATACTGCACTTTCTAATATTGGAATGTGGAAAATATATTTTTACATATTATTTATTTATTTAATTAGGAAAATGAAAGAAAATCTGGATGTTTAAATTTTTTTGAAACCACATGTCATAATTTGGGTTGAGCACTGGACTCTAGAGGAGCCCAACCCCTAAATGTGGCATCATGAATTCATGATTGATGAAATGGTTTATGAAGTTAGTAAACCAAAGTGGATGGAATCTCTCCCAAGTGACTTTTGATACACTTAATAATACCATTAGTCTCCCTATTCATAATGAGCAACCTATGACTTGTTTCATTCTCCATTTGTATTTATCTGCAGTTTGAAGTTGGATAACATATTCAATATCTTCTGACGTCTCTATATATCCTTCAATAAAATTGTTTCACTCTTAAGTTGTACTGTTCTTCTTTTAACTACTTTTTCGAACAGATAAACAGTATTGTCCATCATAAACATCACCATAAGACAAATTTAAACTTCCAGAACAATTCCCTTGATAGCTCACAAGTTATATATGATCAAGATCAATAAACATCCAACTAATATTGTTGAACAATAATGATAATTAGTATCGCTTACACCATTTGGTGGATTTACACTTTCCATTACTAATAAATGAATCGCTTTTCTAACAGGCTAGAATAAATGTACCTTTTCAGCCCACATCAAACTGAAGGGGACCAACCAAACATTACATGTGCCCTGGAATCTCTACGTATAAGAGTACCTGCTATGATATGCAGTGGCATTAACACATGCATCCTCCTCTTCTATTTCCCAAGAAAATCTTATATGTACCAAACCAATTAAATTTCATAGAATAATATACATATATTAATTTCTATTATTATAATTATTATTTTTAATTAAATAAAATTTTCTAATTGAATGGGGACACTAAGTGAAACAAGAAGGGAGACATGTGATTCCCATCTTTAACCACTCTGTATTTCACATATGTATAATTTAAATTGTGGTTAATAGATGAGTATCCAGTCACAAAATGTAGTTTTGGATTCTCCATAAAATTGTATTTTCCTATAAACTTTCACAACAAACTGCAACCATGAGTACACTCACAATTAAAAACTATTGTATGAAACTAATTTCAATGCTAAGAAGGTTTGTCAAGGGCTAGAGTTGGTCTTGTTATTCTTCTTATTAATCAATGGTGCATTGTTAACAACATTGACCCTTCATTTTGTATTCTCAATCTTTGTAATATGCAAAATCATCTGCTTTTTTGTGTCCGGTTATTACTCATTGTGCTTATTTAATACATGTTCTTTCATCTTTCAAAAGAAAAGCTTAAAACCAGTGACAGACCCAATTTTTTTGAATAGCAAGGGCAAAAGTAACATACAAATCTAAACGTTTATGTAAGGAAAACAAAAATAACATACCAAAGCATAAATCTTTAGATAATAAAATCGAAAAATAAATATTAATATTTAGATAATATTGGGATATTTCAGAGATTATATTAAAAGTTTGTTAGGTGGTTAGAAAATTAATATTTATTTTGTAAAGTTGGTATTCATTGTTTAGTTTATAAGCTTTTTTTTTTCTTTTTCCTTTATATAAATAAGCTATATGACTTCAAATTTTCAGTCAATGAGAATGAGATAAACTTCTACAATTAATTCTCTGCTTGCTCATTAATTTCTAATAACCCAACAATAGAATCTTACATATGATCACATATATCATTATTTACATTCATAAAATATATTTCAAAGAACAAAAATAAAATTACAAATATAAATATTAAACAAACAATAAAAGATATGTAAAATTAAAAATGGAATATTTGGAGTGACACATAGATATATACATATTTCTACAGTACATTATTTTTCACTCCCTCCCTAAAACCAAAGTATAATAATGTGCTAACACATATCACATAGGAGATCATGCATTTTCTTTGCACCCTCTTCTATATATCCTTTGCTAAATCCTCTTCTGCATTGATCCATGAAGAGAATGGTGAAGGAAGTTTAGCTACTTAACAAGGCTCTCCCCCTCTACACCTAATGCTTCCAGCATAACGAGTAAGCCTTCCTACATATGAACCAGGCCTAGCTGACATCATGTCCTTCCTTGAAAATGGTCTGTTACTTAGAACTGGTCCTGCTTGTCTGAAAAATGCTCCATTCATATACTCATCATTTATTGATCTCCATTGCCAATTCTTCCAAACTTCTTCTGTTGCATAGTCCCTCTTTGTTATCTTCACAAACACCAAAAAGTTAAGTAGAAAATCATGTTATTTGAGTCAAGAACAAAATTATGGCACATGAGATATTGGATTATATAGATGAATATATATATATATATATATATATATATACCTCTTTAGCATTGATGTTATTAGGGGCTATGAATCTGTTACCCTCACTAATAATGGTTGGGTGCTGGCTACCACCAATGGCATACATTTCCCAATGAGTGTAGTCATTGTTAACAACATGGATAAATCCCCATCTGCACCTTGGCATCCTTTGGATTAATCTCTTACCAAAGTGGTTGAATGCTAAAGTGACTTGCATTATTTGATCACCTGAGAAGCTATCACTAGCACCAAACAACATCACCTGCATTATATAAATCAAACCAAACACTAAAATCAGGCACAAGATTGTTTTAAGGAAAATACTTAATAGGCAAGACATTTCAGGCACAAAGAATTTGTGTCAAAATGATTTGATATTTTTAATCATTGGATGTGTAATCTTCACTACTTTTAGCTAAAATCAAGCCCTAATTTTTAATGAGCATATGTTCAGCTTATTCTGAATCTTGTATGTGTAGCATTACTCATGTTTACCATAGTGACAATTTTCTTTGGAATGGGATATATATATATATATATATAAATACTAGTATGTTAGGGGTATACTCCTAAGGGCTTCTATAGCTCTTTGTCCAACCATTTCCAGTACTGTTTTTTATAGGTTTGAATCAACTTTTGATTTATTATAAAAGAAATACCTAGGATAAATTGTTTCTTGTTTTTTACGGTTTATTCATTTAGGTGAGTGCACATCACAAAATACTATTTCTTTTTTATCTTTCTTTAACTTAAACTATAGGTGAAAATCAGGTTTGTTCATTATAGGAAACCAACAGTTCATAAAAGAACCAGGAATTAGTGTGCAAAAACTAATTCACGTTGTCTACCAAACTGAAAGAATTGTGTTTTGATTCAAAGCCAGAAAAATTTCAACAATAATAGAGTTGAGATAAACCAATTAACTACCTCATTGTGATCTGTGAAATGGCTATTGGAGATGGTAACAGCAGTGGATCCCATAACAACATCTATCAACCCATCTTGGCATTTTCTCATGGAAACATGGTCAATCCAAACATTACTAGATCCAAAGATTGAAATTCCATCACCATCACTCATGGTCCTGAAACCAAAATGGTTCTCAGAATCTCTAATAAGTCCACCACTCCCAACCACAATATTATGAATTTTAATCCCATGTATGATCACATTCTTGATATACTGAATTGTAATGCCAGCACCAGCAGCAATATGAACATCAGCACCTCTTCCATCAATGGTCTTGTCACTAGTCATTATGAGCTCTTGGTTGAGCCTAATCACCATGCTATGTTTAAATATGATCCATAATGGTCCATTTCTTGTGACTGCATGGCGAATGGTGCCTGGTTTTGGATTCAACATGTCACTGTCTGAGGAATCAGTAACCACATAGATTGGACCACGTTTTCCACCAATTGTGTCTCTTCCAAAACCTTGAACACAATTTGCAAGCTTTTTGCGGTTCTTTTCCCAATCTGGGTCACATCTCCAACACCTGTCTATGGGGTTGGTCGCCAGGCATGGACCTTTATTTTGTGCCTTCAAATTCCTACGTCCTTTGTTGCCAACTATAATTCTGTTCGTCCAAATATAAACATGAAATTAGGTTTTTCTATGAGGGGGTACTAGTAATGAACAGTATATAAAGAAAGAATTAATATTTGAAGCCATTGATTTTTTTTACCTCGATACAATTTATTACTCAGTCAAATTGTTATTTGTTATATAAAAAAAGTATTTTGAAACACTGATGCAGTTTTATAATCTGAACATATTTGCTATACCAGGAATTAAGTGACTTTGGAAAGGTGTAAATGGGCTGATTTTAAAATCAGATATCTTATATTTAAATTTTTTGTTTTGATTCTAATTCACTAGATGAATCCATTCATTCAAATTGCATATTGCATCATAACATGGGACCTTATTATTATAGTTGTGGTGACTGTTGTAACCATATCATACTGTAATTACGGTATGATATCGAATCACAATGATGTAACTATATCGGGTCATAATGCAATCACATCCGACCACAATGATTGTAATCCATATTACGGCAGCCAAATTGAACGCAATCGTAATAGCCGAAACCGAGACTGTAATCGCAATTTAAAACACTGGATGATCTAAGTTGAGTGGTTTTCATCCAATGGTTTAAATTTGTTAAAATCACCAATATCATCATTCTACATATCAACAATGATTTGAATGTATATAATAGAAATTGGTTTTTAACCAATTATTCACAATTCTTTTCACGATATTGGATATGAAATTATGGTACAAGAAGTCTTACTCGCTAACACTAGAGGTGAGGTTTCCAGAGAGTGCATATGGGTCAGGAAAGAAAGCTTCTTTATTAACCTTTTCAGCAACTACAGCTTTTTCTTGCCAATATGCATCCAATGTCTTCATATGTTCTTGCCAGTAACTCTCACTCTCTTTCACATTGGCATCAAAACTAGGTATGATCATCATAAAACATAAGAAAATAAAGAAGCTGTATAATTTTCCCATAATGGCTATTTTTTCTAAACAATAAATATTTTTTCTGCTACCAATTAAGGCTAAGGTCTAAGTTAATAGTCAACCTCAGCCAATTGTAATAAAAGAACCCTACTCCTGTAATGAAACGGGGTTCTCATTTATGCTTATGGAACATTTGGTATAATTTATATATACATATTATGGCATGAATATGGAGCATTATAGAAGAATAAATTACTATGAGAAGCCAAATTTGTGTGGGGTTGGAGAAACACACGGCTGGAGTAATGGTTAACCTCTTACAATTATAAGATTTAAGGTGTAAACTTGAAGCTGAGAAATTAAGTTTACTATGCATTGTATATATTTATAGTAAACACTTCAGAAAATTGGTGATATTTGTTCAAGCTGATATAAACCATTGAATATAGTTTCCCATGCATAGCATAAGTAACATAAAACTAGGAAACTTTAATAACGATATTTTTTAGTGTGTGGAGATGGTAATGCATGCACTGAATTACATATTTTTGGGTTATCCATGTACCTGAATTATAAGTTAATATAAAAAAAATATTTTTTAATTAAAAAGAACAAACTACTTGAGGTGGGATTTATCAAACAGAAAACATAAATATTTGAACATTGAAAGTATATTGTGCACGTCATTTTGTGTATATTCTTACACTAAAAATAATAATTTTTTAATAATAATTTAATTATCGGTTAATAAGATGTATAGATTGACTATGATTAATAGTTTTTTTGTAACACATATTTTAAAAAATTGTCATCGAGTAACAAAGATTCTGGTAGAAATTTATCAGAATAAAACTTAATTAGCCAATTACAATATGTTTTACCATTCATAATGTTTTTGTGTTATATGTTTTAGGATTTGTGTATTTTAAGTATCAAATAATATATATAGAGGAATAATTATAAATAAATTTCACATTATTATATCCACATTGATTAAAGTAGATCAAAACCTCATATCAACTACTTCATGCATCATTTTATCCACATTGAGATCGATTAACCAAGAAATTATAATAAAAATGGTATAAAACCCTTCATATATAGAATGGATGTCTAAACCATCATATTTGTACAAATAATGGGATAAGAAGAGAACAATATGGTCTTTGGTTTTTATGTTTATATAACACCATGTTTGCATCATTTCATGTGAATTTTTCACCGAAATTGTAAAACTAGATATAACATATCTGGAAAATTTACGTGGACAGTCTAGTCAAATTATACTATCACATGTTTGGTGTATGTTTTAATATATTTACGGAACTAGTGCAGATTTAATGGAACTCGTGGACCAGCAGTACGAGATTCAAGTGATCTCGCGCATCCCGTACACGAGATTCTGTGGTTTTCTCTCTCCTGCAGTGAAATCGTGGATGAGAAGCATGACTTCCGTTGTCGTGTATTATTAAGTGCCAAAATGTTAATGAAAGGTATATGATTTAGAGGCACTCTGTGTGAATTTATGATGTAATTGCATACAATTCCCAATAATCTAGTAATTTTATATTGTTTAGGAATTTAAGTAATTATTGTTCTTTGTAGGTGAAGATATGATGAAAAAAGGAGAAAAAAAAAGAGAAGATTCAAGTTTTAAACAGCACAAGCCTCGCCCAAGCGAGGGAATGCTCGCTCAAGTGACAATTCAGAAGAAAATGCAGAAAACACTAACATCCCTCGCCCAAGCGAGGGACTGTCGCCCGGGCGCTATTCAAGACCAAAATTAGCCAAGCTTACTGTTTCTCCCTCGCCCAAGCGAGGGAGCCTCGCCCAAGCGAGAGATCCTCGCTCAGGCGAGGTGATCAAGCAAAAATTGTCATCTTCTCTCGCTCGGGCGAGGTGGTCAGATTTTGGAAAGTTATCTTCTCTCGCTCAAGCGAGAATACCTAGCTTGAGCGAGAGTGTGGCGGTTAGACATGAAATAGGCAGTTTTGGAAAAGGAAAAAGATCATCATCACTCTTCTGAAAGAAATCTTGGCACGAAATATAGAGAGAATATGATAGAAATCGTGGAAACGATTCTATTTCACATGATTCTTTGTATTAGTACATGATTCGAGCGTTGTAATAGCGAGGATGAGTGGCTAGTTCTTCATAGTTGGGAATCGAAATGTAATCTTCTTAACTTTTGTACTCCTGGATTCAATTCTATATTAATGTTGTTTGATTTTGGAAAGTTTATCCATTGTTTATTGCTTGATTTCAATTAGCTACTGAATTCATGATTTAAGGTTCAAGTTTAACTCGGAAGTTAAACTTGATACCAGATCTGGATTGGCTTTCTTGCTACATAATTGATCTAGGGATGGACAATGATGTAGGAATTGCTTTTACATTTGGTTTTAATGCTAGTTAATCATCCGATTATCCAAGGAATTGACAATTGAGTGATTACCTAAGAATTTTACAATCAGGGAACTGATGTAATTGATTTATGGAAAATGTACATCAAATTCAGTAACTTCACAAACTATTAGGAATTGAATCTATGGATATCAAAAGGGAAAGTTGATGAGTTTCGATCCCAACCCTTTTATTTTAATATCTTCTATTGTTATTTAAATTTGATTATTTCTAAAAACCAATGCAAATTTACCAACCAAATCTTGTATATAGCTGCTCAATTGATTCTTATAGGAATTAGTGAAAATCCATTCTGCTCCCTGAGGACGATATCCCGGTACTTCACCGGATTTTATTACTTGTACGATACGGTACACTTGCCATTACATAAAATATCTAACATGTACCTGAAACACGACTTTGCATAGGACATGGTGAATTTGAAATATTCGTTTTAGATGGACATATTAGGTTATTTATTATTTTAGGGGTTAGTTTTATTGAGTATAATATGAGTTTTTAAAATAAGTTAAGATTTATGATTTTTTTAGTGTATAAAAAGAATTTGTTTAAATTAAAATAGTTAGATTAAGTTGAATTTGATAATTTTATTAAAGTGTTAGTTTTAGGAAATGCATAAATTATTGGTTTAAAATTGAATTTGAATTTGATTTTATTTAAGATTTATTATTTTAGTGGTTTAAAATTGAAATGCATAAATTAAAATAATAAGACTAAATTATGGAAATGAAATTGGTAATTGTAGTACGAATTGGAAAATGATTACATTTAAAAAACAAAATAACGATAATACAAATTCCTAATGGCATCCATGAGATGATGTTCCGTATTCAGGTGTCTTCCTCCTTCGAGGTGGTTGGACTCTTAGTTTTTGTTGTTGTGTTTGATGTTGTCTTGGTTGTACACTGCCACCTCTAACCAGTTGTGGCTCCTTCGCATCTTCTTCGTCATCATCTTCGTCAGGTTGTGAAGGCATTGTCGGCTGATAATATTGTTGAGAGTTGAATGCCAACAATGGAGTATTTGAAGTTGTGCCAAACATTGATGACATTCCTTGAAATTGTGAAGAAGATGCTAAGTGAGAGAAGAAGTAGTCACTCATTGCTCCAAAACCATCAAACCTCAGGGTTGTTGTTGTTGATGTTGATGTTGATGTTGTTGTTGTTGTTGTTGTTGTTGTTGTTGAGGAGGAGTAGGAGTTTGAGTGTATGTCTGCGGATAAATATTCGTCTGAGTTTGACTCTCATAATGCTGCTGAATCTCAGGTGCAACAAGCATATCAAACTGTTGTGTAGGAGGAGCTTGATAAGTAGTTGAGGAGAAGACAGTTGGAAGTAGTTGAGGAAACGCTTCCATCATCTCATTGCAATTTAGGTAGACGTCATTCAGTGACTACGGCGGATTTGGAAACATGTTTGTATGAGCACATCAATCCCGAATCATTCTAATAAAATTGTACTAAAAAAGTGGAAAAAATTAGAATAATGAATATGTTTCTACAATTTAATATAAATTAGAGATAGAAATATTAAAATTCTTACCGATTTAGACGAATATGCACCGTCTAGAGAAATGTATTTCCTAGTACTTTGTAAGTACCACTGCATATATTGCGAGTAGTGATACAAATGCTAGTTATTGGGAAAACCATTTACCACATAATTTTCCCGGTTATTCCATATTTGAATCCACTGGTCATGCTTCTATGGCAAGTTCTACTCATTTTTCCCACGTAGATCTATCTTGTGTTGTTTCTCTAGGTTGATTAGATCTTCTGGGACAGGTTGTTGTAGACCAAACTGCCTCATAACCCGATCAATAACATGCCACTCAACAACTACAAAGCAAATGAGTGACACATATGCTCAGACTGTATTTGGTATTGGGTCCACAAAGGTAATGTTCTTATATGTGGTCCATACAAACTGACATATAAAAATAAATTAGTAATAAATTAATAACAAAAAATAATATAGAAATAATAAAAAATAAATTACAAATAACAAATTACATAAATTACCTGATCAATGCACAAACGATCAAACATTGACCTTATTGTGTTGGTTGTATGACCATGAATGTTGGTGGTGATTAGTTGTTGTGACCACCTAAAATGTCAAGTTATATGAAGTTAGTATGTTAGTTTGAATAAATAAGTTGAAAGAAATTGGAAAAAATATTCACCTTTAGACTAAAGGGAATATTTGTAATCCATCGCCGTGCAATCTTGGAGCCAATTTCCATATGATGACTTATCAACCATGCACAACATAATCCTCGATATAGACATGTCAATATAGTTGAACCCCAACTATATTGATATGTATATGTTAAGTCCTCCAGCAATGAGAGATACATCAGGTGGACTCGTGACCCTGATGTATCTGGCATGAGGAACCCTCCAATCATGCGTATTATGAAGGCTCTTACATGTTATTCAATAACAATATCATTAACACCTTCCTGGAGTTCTTCAAATGTGGAGTCTAGCCAAGTCATTTGGACCCTTTGTCCCATAATCTGTTTACCGGTTGGGATAGCACCCAACAAGTTGAGACAAACCATTTCCCAATTTGTGCTCGTCGTACCAGTAACAACGACTCCATTAATAGGTAGACCAAGCTAGTATGCGACGTCTTCTAGTGTAACAGTGCACTCCCCAATAGGCAAATAGGAAGTATGAGTCTCTAGCCTCCATCTCCCAACTAATGCGGTAATGAGGTAGTTGTTAATATCAACTGCTCCAATATCTAGAATTTGGCCAAACGCGGTGTTACGAATAACTTGTAACATCGGTTCCGATGGTAAATATTGTCAAAAATTGTATCTTGCACGAAACATAACCTCGCCACCATTCCACATGTTGGCGGAGACATGGTATTTTTGAAGGGTGAGTAGGGTAGGGTTAATAGGACCTGGACCAATATGTTCTATTTTTTGGAGAAAATAAATAGGGAAATCAAGAAAGATTTGGAAGAATTCGAGTGAGAGGATTAAGGAATTTTGTTAGTGTGAGAATGAAGGGAATGACCTACGTATTTATATTGAATCGAAACCGTGTATGGGGTTTACGACTTTTAAGCAAGTAGTGGAAGTCGTGCCCTAGCCCTGCTTGATTCCCTAGCTCATGCCTTAGCCTGGCACAATCTCGTGGACGGGGTATACGACTTCTGTTGAAGTCGTGGATGTGGACCATGATTTCTATGTAAAACGTTTCAATTTTCCCGGGTCATTTATGTCACTACCTAACCGTTCACAAAAGTAGTGAAGGACCAACTTTGAACTCGTGGATGGTGACCATGAGTTTCATTTAAAGTAGACCGATCTCGTGGACGCAGTCCACGATTTTTGCCTGGGTAAACGAAAAATCAGATTTTTCTTGTGGGAATTGAAGAGTTATATTTATGGAAGGGTTTAGTGGGTTTTAATTGTGTGTAGGTTATTATTTTTAATTTGAGTTTATTATATTTAATTATAGTTTATTGTATTTGATTACAGATTATTGTATTTAATTAGGGTTAGGGTATTTAGTGACCTGCTTGGAACTCGTGGATGACGACCATAAGTTTCATTTAAAGTACACTAATGTCGTGGACGGGGTCCACGATTTCCGCCTGGGTAAACGAAAAAACAGATTTTTCTGGTGGGATTGAAGGGTTGTATTTATTGAAGGGTTTGTTGGGTTTTAATTAAGGTTTATTGTATTTAATTAGGGTTATGATATTTAGTTAGGGTTAGAGTATTTTATTAGGGTTAGGCTTTGTGGAATGTAATTAGTTAAGGATGTGGAATATGTAGTTACAAAACTTAGAATTTAGTATATTATACAACTTAATGTTACATAATTGGAATTTCAATATATTACACAAATTCTAATATATTACATAATTATGTTCGCCTTGAACTTTGACCAACTTCCATACTTCTGAATGAACATTTCTTCTTATTGTGTCATTCAGTCTTACACCACCCACATTTTTTAATTTGTTGGGATTGAGAATCATCCATCTCATTGTGAATGCATGTAGTCTTTGGTCTTTCGGTACGGTTACTATGCATAAGCTGATTAGGAATGAAGGTTGGACCTGAATAAGGAGGTCAATATTCTTCATTACCAATGGGTTAAAACTCATGTCCATAAACATTCAATAAGTTCTCTAATCGATAAATGATGAGATAAATTGCCCATAACCTAAGTTTAATGACACACATGTAGCAACAACATGGGAGCATGACAATCTAAGTGATTGAAATCCCTCAAAATCACACCAATTTTCGATTAGTCTCACTGTGTATACATTTGGGTGTCGACTCCCACCGGTACCAGCAACCTCAACCTCTGAGACTCCTTATTCTCGTGAAAAACTACGTACTAATTGACATGTAGCTTTTCGATTATTTTCATTGATCACCGTAGTCAATTTTTTGCAATATATATGATCTGCCCTTATCATGTTACTTGCTTCATTTCTATGGTGTAGAAACCATGAATTCAGCCTATGATATGTTGCTCTAACAAGGGCAGTAATGGGAAATGGTCTTGATCATTTCAGAACGGCGTTAACACATTCTGCCAAGTTCGTCGTTATATGGTTGTATCATCTCCCATCATCATAAGATTGTGTCCATTTTTCTTTTGGGATGTTGTGTAACCATGCAGCTACCCTCGGATTTTTTTGACACAACACGACAAGCATTCGCTCAAATCAAGGTCACATAAACTCATACCCTACAACAAGTTTACCAATATTAAAATAAATCACAAAAATAAATAATTTAACATAAATCACATAAAGTTCAATACATACCCATTTTGATGACTTTTTCTTTCATATCGTTATCTCGGAACTCCTTGTTGAAATTGTTAGCAACATGACGGATGCAATATACAGATTGTGCATTACACCATTGTGGGAGCTCATTACGAAGTGCACCCAACAAACCTGTACCCCTATATGATATTATACAAATGTTCGGTTGTGAGGTAACATATGTCTGAAGATTGTAGAAAAACTATTCACATGCTTCTTTGGTCTCTCCTTCCACATTGGCAAATGCTACTGAAAATATACGTCTATTACCATCTTGTGAACTAACTGTTAACAACGTTATAGTACATTTTCCAATCAAGAATGTGCCATCCACTTGAAGGATTGGGTTGCAAAAAGCAAATCCTTCAATACGTGGTTTGAAAGCCCAAAATACCCTATCAAAAATTAAAGTATTATGTTTTTCATGGTTAGATGTTGAATATCTTACAATTGTACCTCGTGCATAATATTGGACAACATTCAACCAACGAGGTAACTCCTTGTACATCCCTCCCAATCACCATAAATTTGGGACATTGCTATTTGTTTAGCAGTCCAAGTCTTCCTATATATCACCGTATAACCAAAATGAGTGACTACCTCTTTCGCTAATACTTTAATTGGTATACCAGGATCTTCAGATACTAATTGAATAATACAATTTGCGATGAATGATAAGTTCAATTTCGTGTGATCTTGAGAAATATTAGTGGATACACAAGTGTGTATTCCACTAATTTTCCTAATCTCCCAAATATTACGCTTCACACTTTTCTATGCCTGAATTCTCCATTCACACCCAACACCATAATATTTATATTTTGCAACATATATATATGGCCTAGACTCATCCACATGGTAATCAACAGAATTCATAATATGAAATTATTTTATAGCATTTATTATTGCTTCATTTGAATCAAATTGCATACCAACAAATAGATCATTATCAAAATCATTATTTATGTCACTACTTCTATATGAAAAATCTTGTCCAGACTGATAATCAATGTTAACGAAAAAAGATGAAGGAATAGCATATGTTATACTAACCAGTTCACTAGTGGCAATCTGAACACCATCATCATCACTACCAGATACCTCAATACCATCTTCATCACTAAACTCATTAATAACAATATCTCTAATAATGATCATCTACCTATAAACATAAAGTAACATTAAATAAAAATTAAAATAAATAAATGGAATTAAGAACAAAATGATATTTTTACTTACATTGTATAATGACACTTCTTAAATTTTTCTCATTTTTTCTTTTCTTTGTTCGGTGTGATTTGAATTGGGGTGGAGGAGTATATATCCTGTTTGGATCTCATGCACATCATACACGACTTGGATGTCGTGTTGTACGTCCACGACATTGCCATGGAAGTCATGGACGAGGACCACGATTTCGGTCAACTTTGACACAATAAAGTGATCTTGTATTGCTGGTCCACGACTTCCCCAAAGTCGTGGATCTCATACACGAGTTCCATTAATCTGCACTAGTTCCGTAAATATTTTTAAACCTACACCAAATGTGTAATAGTGTAGTTTGACTATATTATCCACGTAAATTTTCCCAACATACCCATATATACAATATAGGCATATCTAACCGAAGGAAAGTTTAATAATGCTAAATATATATATAAATATTGGTTTGAACTATGGATATTTTTGGAAGTCGTGGATCTCATACACGAGTTCCATTAAATCTGCATTAGTTCCATAAATATTTCTAAACATACATCAAACGTGTAATAGTGTAATTTGACTACACTATCCATGTAAATTTTTCCAACCTACCCATATATAATATAGGCATATCTAACCGAAGGAAAGTTTAATAATGCTAAATATAAATATATATAAATATTGGTTTGAACTATGGATATTTTTTCATGGGAACATTCCTATTTGGTCATCATTATGGACGACAAAACTTTTAATGTAGTTATAATTTAGAAATACAAACATGAAACCATTAATTAAACTAGAAGAACTTTATCTAGGTTGATTTACCCACTTACTGGTGTAATAACATATATTTACATTCATGACATCTCTATTTCTACTATTTTATTATGTCTGCGTTTACCTTATTTTCTGCACAACTCTACTATAGATCTGTTACCAATTTGTGGATGAAAACTTTATTATGGTTCCAAGTGTTCATTACATATAAGGAGTGTTGTATATGAATTTGCATATATATATATATATATAGAAGTTTGCTAAGATGAGGAAAATAAGTACATGTTAGCAATGTGTTCCAAAAGATTATGAACGAAAAAACCTTCTATACTTTGTTAAAAAATGTTTAAATGAAAGGGACATTTTTGTAAATTAACTTTCTTTCAGTTCACATCCCTAAACTCCAATCATTCTCCTCATTTCATTGATTCTAAAATTTCAAAACCCTAATTTTCTCTCTTAATCTCATGTGTCGCCCTCACCAATCTTTTGCTAAGTCGTTAGGACAACCATCTTCGACCGTGTCATGCCAGCATTACATTCTTCTCGTTATTGCCATTATGCACCAATGACCATCATTCTCTCTCGTCGAGCTGCTAGAGCCACCACCTTCGCCTAGCCGTCAGAAAACTCGATCCCATTGTTGCTTTGATAATTTTGTAGAGTAATAATAGTAGTTCTCTGTCCGACTATCCCATGCAAAAGGAATTAAGTGCAAGGCTAGAAATTCTACTACTAGCCACCACAACATGAGACCCTTTATATTTAGGTTCAATTTTCTCTTGTAGTTCAATTTACTTTGATAATTTTGACAAACTATGTTACTTGATTTTGCAATCATATTTTTCTATTAATCACCATTTTTTATTGGTTCTTTGATTTATCCCCCCACTTTCAGGTCAATGGTGCCTTCTTCATTCTCATGAGCAAAAGAATATACTAAAGCTTAGCTTTGAAAAAAGATTACAGATGTAGGAATTGGGAGCCATACTTGCTTGCATAACTAAGTTGATGCATTTCTATTTATGCATCTTGGTCTCAATCAATATTTGAGAGTGTTGGACCAGACTGGTACCGGGGAGCCTCCAACCACCGGGGAGTTCCATTGTTACATGGGTATTGGGTATGGGAAGAGTGGAGAGTCATAAGTGAGACACCACGTCTTGAACCAAAACCTTAAGGCATTAGTTCCATGTGTCTTTCCTTCTTATAAACCCTTTCACTCCTCCCTACATATCCAATGTGGCACTTCACACTTGAATAAACCCAACAGAGAGAAAGTAGTAGGATGAATAGAATAATGTAAACTAGATTGATCCATTTCTATTTCCAATCAATGTTTCCATATCAATGATACTTGAGCCTATTATTGTATAGTGTGAGACAATAGTGTAGTAACTAGTTTGTGTAAAAAAAATAGAATAATGGTTGTAGGTGATGTTCAAGTCACTTTTATTCATGTACTGGCGGCATCAAGATTATGTTGCTGAACTGAAGAGCAATGAAGCAAAAAGAATATGGAAACTTGTTAGGTTGATTCATCAATCTCTTTCAATCAAGTTCTAGAATTCTCACCTCGTTTCTTTGTTAATTAAAGGAAAAGAGAGAGATAAAACAAAACAATCTTAATCAACAGAAGGAGCTGGAGTTTTGTGCTGCTGCCTTGGTTAGCACCTCAGAACATGTTTTACTTGGTGATAAGAAAAGAAAATGATAAGAATAAAAAGACATTATATTTTTCATGTTCAATTATATTCATATCACATCATGAAGCAAGATCAAAATCCAAACCACACATAGACATATATCAGCACAACATGATCTTATATCCATTTATATACCCAATTCTGCCCCATTGTCCATTGCAACTCCATACACCAACCTAAAGTTAAGGGCAGCGCATCTGCTCTCCTAAAAGTTGTACCACTGCATGTACCATTAACGTGTCATTGGTTGAAAAAATATATTTAAATTAAAAATTAATAATTATTTTCCTGACCAATCACAATCGATGACACATGCAATGACACAAATTGTAGGACAATATATGTGTACTCAAAGTTAAGTTTCCTATTCTTCAACAATAGCCAAAATATTTCATATGCTACCACACCATATACAATGTCTTATGTTGCAGGCCAATGTCATTTATGTTTTAATATATGTTTTAATATAGTAGTTTGAATATTATCTGACATGAACATTCTCTAAAATAGTCTTTTTTTTCTATAGTAAAATTTGTTAGAATTAAATAAATCGTGGTACTAGTATATAATGGAATACATAGGACTGAGCTTATTTTACGTCATTGATAAGGATTGGTATAAAAATACTGTAATTCTTATAAATGCTTGAGAGCTACATGAGAGGACTAGATCCAGGGGTTCTACTTGATAGTGTAGTTCTATGTTATTCAATATATATATATATATATATA
>NW_017722794.1:0-542 GCF_001865875.1 Lupinus angustifolius | reverse complement strand
TTTTTCATCTTAACACTTACTTTGATTGCACAAATTTTTCAAGAATCACTAAGGTCTTATTTAGGTTGTAATGAGGCTTGACTATCAAAGGAAAATGGTTTTTCAAGATATTCAAAGATACTTTCAAAGTTAAAAGAGAGCAAAAATTAATTTTTCATTAAAAACATATACTCCTTTCAACTTTTTTCCATTTTTCCTTCCCTTGTTCTTTTTCTTGACCTTTTTTGTGTATTTCTCTTTAATTTTCTCGATCTCTTTTCACTCCTTTTTTATTTTGGATCTTTTTCTTTAATTTTTGACTTGTAAAGAGATTGAGAATTTTTCCTTGAACACTTTGTTACTTGGCCAACCATTCCCCCTAACTTAATTTCTTCCATCAATCTTCCTTTTGAAAAATGCTATCTTTTTACTTCGAAAAGTATAGGAGATTATTTTTGTTATTCCATTTTAGGCTCAAGGGTTGATTTTGAAAATAAATTTTTATTTTAAGGCCCAAAGGGGTTAACAAAGGATATTTCTATTTTTGGTTGGTCATTTTTGGT
>NW_017722793.1:0-6861 GCF_001865875.1 Lupinus angustifolius | reverse complement strand
TCTAAAACTTCATAACACTTTAAGTTTATGAAGTCAAAACTTTAATAAATCATCTTTTATCTCAAATCATTACTTTAACTTGGACATCAAAGAATAACATATGCTAAACAACCTTTTACACATAATACCTTTTAAAAATGAAAAAATTTCAACAAAAACTAAAACATTTTGAACTTCCAAGAATAGACATCAACTTTTCTTAAACACAATAAAAGTTCTTTTGATGTTCAAAACTTCAAATCATCACCTTTAAACACATTCAAATACTAACAATAATTTCCAATATTTCTAAAGCCAATAAACTCAACTAACCTTGTTCAAAGATATAGCTTTTCCATCTAAGAACATGGAAGAAATTTTAAATTTTACATAAGTCAAAAACTACACAAAGGTTCATATGATTTCATTATCACCTCCTTTAGTCATGACTTACAAAATATTTAAAGAAAAAAAAATAAACTCAACTCCATGAATAACATACTAAGAGATCATGATTTTCTCATGGTGTATGTGGAGAAAAATGGAGAAGAGAAAAAGAGAAAGAATACCTTAACTTTCTTTAGGAGAATTAGTGTAAAAATGAGAGGATATGGTGAGGTATTTATAGGAGACCCTCACCCTCTCTCAAAGCTGAAAATTAATGAGAGACAATATAGCTTTAGGCTAGCTTAGATGATGTGTCTAATGATGGTGGAGTGAAGAGATTTGATGAGTGATTTAGGGAATTATGGAAGCTTTAACTTTGCTTGTTTGACAAGCCATTGACCCATGATGTGATTAATACTCCAACTTAAATTTCAAGGTGAAAAATACCTACAGATGAGTTACAGACAAACTTGGTGTCTATATTGATAAGAAATATTAATTCGAAGCCAACGGAGAAATCAGAACTCGATTCAGAGTTACAGAACTCAAAAACTGGGCGAACACTCAATAAAACGACCCGAAATCGTCTGAGAAACTTTTATTCTCTAAAATTCTTGAAAAAAAGGGTAAGCAAGAATATTATAATACAAGACTAAAACTCAACTGAGGTTTAGCCTAAAACATTACTGATTAATTTCTATAATTAATTCATGAACAACTAATTACTTAACTAAACGTGCTCGAAAAAACACGGTGTTACAATCCTCCCCATCTTATAAGATTTCCGTCCTCGAAAATTAAACGTACCTTCTAAGAAAATAGATGGGAAATGATTCCTTCATGCCACTTTCGACCTCCCAAGTAGCATCTTCTCCATTCGTCTAACTCCAAATCACGTTAACTAAGGCGATTTCCTTTTTCACACTCCGATCGGCAATTCTCAACGACAAAGTCTCGAAAGTGAGATTATCCTTTATCTGAATTGAGTCGGGTTCAATAACATGCAACAAGTCACTAATGAATTTTATGAGTTGGGACATATGGAAGACATTATGTAGGTTTTACACAAAGGGGGCAAGGCTATTTGGTAAGCTACCGGTCCAACTTTTCTAATGATTTGGTATGGTACTATGAACCTAGGGGTAGGCTTACGGGATTTAAACACTCCGCTAATGCTAGTTGTTGGAACCACCCTTATAAACACATGATTTCCTTCTTCAAAGCTTAGAGGGGTTCTTCTCCTGTCATAATAACTCTTTTGTCTTCTCTGTGCAGTCTTCATGTTTTCCCTTATCATTCTAATTTTCTCCGTCGTCTGTTGAACCACATCGGGTCCTAACACTTGATTCTCTCCTGCCTCAAACCAACATAGGGGTGTTCTACACTTTTTGCCATAGAGAGCTTCGTATGGCGCCAATCTGATACTAGAATGAACACTATTGTTGTAGGAGAACTCAATCAAATGTAGGTAGTCATCCCAGCTTCCTGAATGCTCCAACACGCAAGCTCTGAGAAGATCTTCCAATGATTGAATGGTCCTTTCTGATTGACCATCAGTCTGCGGATGGTAGGCTGAACTCAAACTCAACTTGGTACCCAAAGCTATTTGCAAACCATTCCAGAACTTCAAGGTGAAGTGCGGGTCTCTATCCGAGATGATATTTGTGGGAATACCATGCCAATCGGACAATCTCCTTGATGTAAAACTCCGCCAGTTTCTCCAAAGAGTACTTTATGTTGATTGGTAGAAAGTGGTATGTCTTCGTCAAATGATCCACTATTACCCAAACAACATCATATCCCTTCTTAGTTCATGGAAAACCACTCACGAAGTCCATTGAAATGCTATCCCATTTCCAAACCGGGATATTCAAGGGTTGAAGTTCTCCACTAAGTTTTTTGTGCTCAATTTTCACTTTTTGGAACGCCAAGCAGCGTGAGACATACTTCGCTACATCCTTCTTCACACCGGACCACCAAAACATCTTCTACAGGTCCTGATACATCTTAGTAGCTCCAAGATGAATACTTAGCTTGCTTTTATGAGCTTTGTCCAAGATTTCCATTCTTAAATCGGGATCTCTTGGCACGCAGACTCAATTCTTGCATTTGAGTACTCCGTCGATTCCTTCCTAAAATTCTGGAGCTTTTCCTTCAACCAATAAGACTCTCTTCTCTTGTAGTTCTGGGTCCGAACCTTGCAAAACCTTCAGTTGTTCCAGAAACTCATTTGTTAAGGTAAGCATACCTAAAGTTAAACTTTTAGGTCTTACTAGAACCGCGAGACTTAAATCCTTGAAATCCTCTATCAATCCAATTTATCTAATCATCATGGTTTCCATATGCAGAGACTTTCTACTCAAGGCATCAACCACCATGTTAGCTTTTCTGGGGTGGTACTGAAGCTCAAAATCGTAGTCCTTGAGGAATTCCATCGTCTTTGCCTCATGTTCAGTTCCTTCTGGTCGAACAGATACTTCAAGCTTTTATGGTCACTGAAAACTTCAAATCACACGCCATACAGATGATGTCTCCATATCTTGAGAGTAAACATGATCGTAGCTAGTTCCAAATTGTGTGTTGGGTAGTTCTGCTCATGTGTTTTCAACTGTCTTGACGCATAAGCCACTACTTTCCTGTGTTGTATCAACATGCAACCTAAACCTTGCTTTGATGCATTGCAATATACGTTGAAGTTTTTGTTTGGGTATGGAAAAACCAACACAGGTGCTATGGTCAACATTCTCTTTAATTCTTGAAAGTTTGCTTCACACTTTGTCGTCCAGACAAAGGGTTTGTCTTTCTTCATTAGCATAGTTAGCGGCAAGGCTAACTTCGAAAATCCTTCGATAAATTTTCGATAATACCCTGCTAATCCAAGAAAGCTTCTGATCTCCGTCATCGACTTTAGAGAATTCCATTCCATTAATGTCTCCACTTTCACAGGATCTACGGCGATTCCTCTTTTCAATATCACATGACCGTGAAAATTCACCGACTCTAACCAAAACTCACACTTTGTCAGTTTGACATAGAGCTTATTGTCCTTCAAAATTTGCAACACCACTTGCAGATTCTCGGCATGTTCGTCTTGATTCTTTGAATAAATCAGGATATCATCGATAAATAGGACCACAAACGTGTCGAGGTATGAGTGAAAAATCCTGCTCATGTAATCCATGAACACTGCAGGAGCGTTGGTCATACCAAATGGCATTACAAGGTATTCATAATGGCCATAACGCGTCCGAAAATCTGATTCAGTTGATGCAAGTTAGCATTCACATTTTGAATCGCCACCGTCATCGCAACCATGAAATCCAGATTTGCAGTTCCACGTCCAGCCATCTTAAATCTGAGAACTTCATATTTATATATGTTACTCCTCTAATCGTAAGTACACAAAATTCACGTCTTCAAATGGAAATCATAATAAAAAAATCACACAGAGTCACACAAGAAAGCATGTAAGGTTATGCCCAGTCCATATAGAATTGAACTGCTCTGATACCATCCTTGTTGTGTAACGCCCCGAAAACATTTCATAATTACTATATTTAATTTTTTCGAAAGATGAGTAAAAAACTTTTTTTTATTTCTTTTATGTAGCATATAACTTACAAATCATTTTTTTTTCATTTTATCTATTCTCTTACAAGACGTAACATTTTCAAACCTTTGCGGAAATAATTTCTTAATACTTAAAATGTAATTGAGTGAAACACAATTCTTTTCTGAATACTTCTCATTAATTAATTCTTAAATTTATAATACGTATACATCATGGTTTGAAAAATACAAGGCAAAGTCTATTCTTCGCCCCTAACAAAGACTAAAAATACAAATACAAATAAAATAATGTCGGGGGCGTTGGCATTACAAAAGTACCCTACACAGGTTCTCTATCAAAAGAAAGAAAGGAGCTCATAGACCGATGGTTCACTAGAAACCTCACTCGGGTGTTCCTCGATCTCCGAGTTTGAAGAGATCTCTATAACCTCTGCCGAATCGTCTATGCAAATTAACTCTACACAGTCATCATCCCCGTCTTCCACCACCTCATCTGCTGCCCAATATATCAAAGGGCCTAGGGTGTAGCCGCTAGGCCCCGAGGAAGTAGCCATGCCTGCTCCTTCTGTCCCTCTTGGTGTTGAGTCATTAGATGAGAATCTCGGTTGGGGCTAGGTCTTGACAACCTCAGTTCTGCCTCATGCCTCAACTGGTGCAGATGGACCGGTAGGTACAAACCTTCGTTCTGGTAGGGTGAATGATGCTTCCCGAACTGTGTAATATGCCGGGAGATGCAACATAGAGCCATCACATACGAGATCCAATTCCAGGTCGCAGGGACCAGTGTAGGTGTATCTGTTTCCTTCGACGCTCCATGCCCCCTCCTGGGACATGGTAAAATGGTAGCCCCTGATCATTGCTGATCTGTCCATCTAAACATGAATGTATACATGTACACTAGAAAGAAAGAGAGGGAGTAAAATATCTAATGAAAAACTTATCATTGACGTCGTGGAATTACATAGAATATCACCCAAGACAAAGAACAAGTACAAATATATCATATGATCATTCACGCATATATTAATGTTGAATGAAGTATAAAACTTATGATTTTAGAATCAATATCGATAAATACCATGTATGCATGCTATTCATATGTCCACCATCATTACACCATTTTCCTCCGAATAACTATGCGGAAATAACCAAGAGTGCAGGTCCCATAACAAGCCGATTTGATCCCACCAAAACTTATTCCTCGCAAGGATATATATATGATCGATATGTTCCAATGAAACTGTCCATTTCAGGGTGGTGTCATATCAAAACTTTCTGGGCATCCCTCTCATCGATCCTGATTGCAAAGAGGGGTTGTCAGAGATCGTCTAGTTTGCACTGTGAGCACTGTCCGATCCAACATAATACCTCATCCAGGAATACACGGGACTCGTCTCACCTAGACTCTCCCTCAAGACTTTGTTGACGAATCACCGCCATCACCGTCCCTCTCAACATCTCGGGGCTCGTTTATCTCGCGTAAATTTCCTCTCCACTACTTCATTATTCACAATGAATATGCACATTAACCAAAGTTAGAAAATTAAATCTTTTAATCCATCTTTTATAATGATCTTCCCATCCTAAGACATCTCCCATCGAGAATGCTTAGTGGGACCCGATCTTAACATTTAAACCACAGAGAATAAACCTCAGCACCACTACAAACCATCGTTGAATCACCCTGGACGGCTGTCAAGCCAAGCCTCTTACGGTCAGACGATCTCGCTACATGGGCATATAATACTTCTCAACACCACTACGACCCATCGCTGAATCACCCTGGATGGCTCTCAAGCCAAGCCTCTTACGGTCAGACGATCTCGTTGTGTGGGCATAATATAACACTTGTGGGCCTCGTTCTTAACCGTGCAATTCTTTACATACATCACTTTAGATATGACAACTCTTCTTTGTATCTTTTCCAAGAGTTTCATATAATCATTTATCTTTACAACATTTACTTATTGAAAGAACATTATCTCCAATAAAGGTGTTTTAGGTTTTATTGAATAGGATTGGAAGTGAATGAATTCTTGATGGCAAAAATGCCATTACACTCTCGCACATGTGAGAATTATCATTCAGACGACTTAAGAAGTCTTGTCTGTATGGAGCCCTCTCGCTCAGTCGAGAGCTGTCTTGCTCAAGCGATGGAATCACCATTTTTATAAGGCACATGTGGCTCATGCGAGAGCTATCTCGCTTAAGCAAGAAAACAACCATTTTTTTGTGTGCATATTTCAGCTCAGGCGAGAGCTGTCTCGCCCAAGCGAGAAAACCTGTTTTCTCTGGACACTTTTTGCTCATGCGAGACCTGTCTCCCTGAAGCGAGAAAATCTTGAAAGTTAGTTATATTTCTTTTCTCAATGAAAAGTTTTCTCATTTATAACATATGTTTTTAAGCCTTGAATTTAACAATTATCTAATACTTATAATTCTTAGAACATTTATTCGAGCAATATTAAACATGAATAATCATGGCATCTTCATACATAATCTAACATATTTCGGCATAAGAAATATTGTTGTACTTAATCCAAAAAAAAATAGACAAATGATTAAGTATAAGCTTTCTTAATACTCAAGACAACTCCAAACTTGTGAGGGAGTCTGGAGATCCTTAAGCATATTCGGACATCATAATGTCAGGATGTTTTCTCCCTCACCTGAATGTGTCGTACAAATTGTTTCCTCGATTCCAGGAGAGCTTAATTAGTCGGGTCTCTTCTCGAATTCTTCATCACGCCAAAATCAAAATAACGCTAATTAGGTCACTTTGATAATTATTATTCTTATGGAATAACATTTTACACGAAAATAAAACCTCCGATCTAAAATGAACTTAATCGCTTTCATCCATCCAATTCAAGGTTAGGTATTTCTTGAATCATCATTTATCATTGAAAGTCTAACAACACAACG
>NW_017722792.1:0-446 GCF_001865875.1 Lupinus angustifolius | reverse complement strand
ATAAATCATAAGTTAACACTTTTACTACTTTACTATCCAAAACTTCATAACACTTTAAGTTTATGAAGTCAAGACTTTAATAAATCATCTTTTATCCCAAATCATTACTTTAACTTGAAAATCAAAGAATAACATATGCTAAACAACCTTTTACACATAATACCTTTTAAAAATGAAATTTTTTCAATAAAAACGCATAAACATTTTAAACTTTCAAGAATAGACATAAATTTTTCTTAAACTCAATAAAGTTTCTTTTGATGTTCAAATCATCACCTTTAAACTTATAGTTTTTCCATCTAAGAACAAGGAAGTAAATTTAAGTTTTACATAAGTCAAAAACTACACAAAGGTTCATATGATTTCATTATCCCCTTTAGTCATGACTTACAAAATATTTAAAGGAAAAAAACATAAAATCAACTCCATGAATAACATACTAAGAG
>NW_017722791.1:0-5663 GCF_001865875.1 Lupinus angustifolius | reverse complement strand
AGAAGACAAAAAAGAGAAAGAATACCTTAACTTTCTTTAGGAGAATTAGTGTAAAAATGAGAGGATGAGGTGAGGTATTTATAGGAGAGCCTCACCCTCTCTCAAATCTGAAAATTAATGAGAGGCAATCTAGCTTTAGGCTAGCTTAGGTTGTTGAAAGGTTTTTTATAAAGAGTTTTTCCCCCTCAACAAATTGTCCCCAACAGCGGCGCCAATTTTTTGAAAGGAGAAGTTTCTCTTCTTCGGTGTGTTTTCTTTATTTGGTTAAGTAAGTGAACTCGTTTTTATTCTTTGTTCGCCATCTCGGCTTTGTTGAAATAAATTCAAATGCCGGTATAATGGTTTCAAGAATATTCTAGTTAAAACTTACTTCTAATAATCATGTGAATACGTTATTCCTTCTTTGCCTCATCTCGGCTTTGTTCGAATAAATTCTAACGCCGCTACAATGGTATCTTTGAATATCATATCGGTTTTGTGGAATAAATTCCAACACCGGTTTAATGGTATTCTAATGTACAAAAGTGATGAATAGTTAGTTGTTAGAAAAAAATAAAAAAATAAAGAACAAAAGAATAATAAAGTTAAGTGACTTTTATTTATTTACTCCTTTTTGGGTTCCTTTTATTAACAAACTAAACTTCTTCCTTAAGGAAGGTTGGTATTAAAGAATAAATAAATTGCGGAATGTAAATAACAATAAATAAAAGTTAGTAAGTTAGTTTAATCACTTTTGTATATTAAAAGGTGTTTCAACAAATAAATTTATTGATAACACTTTACTATTTTACAATTTACACCTCTTTCAAGATTCAATTGTAGTATAGTATAGGGTTATGTCGAACCACAAGGAATTGCCTAACAGAATGAATCATATGAATATGTCAATGCACAAATAATGAGGGAACATATTTTGGTTGTTTTTGATTTTATTTGATATGCACATAAACACTTAACAAGAAATATAAACTAAGTATTAACAAATTCTTGAGGAGACAAGATCATTTTGAATGATGAAAGTATTTCTCAACTTCTTATGTATTTGAACTACTTAGACAAGTTCTTATGTTTTACTTTGATTAACTCCAACACCAAGGTTTGTAATCCTCCTTTTAGTGTATGTCCTAAAATGGTAGAATGATGATCACTTATATTTATTACTAAACAATATTACGTCCACAAAGAGATTAGGTTGTTACACCCTAATCTTGGCTACTCTAATATTGAAGTAGTAATGAATATAAGATCTTAAGAAAAGCATGCTTAACTTGGCAAATAAACTAAGTAGTACAACTACTTCTTAGTTTATTTGTTAAGTGTTTGAGACAAGTAATTTTTCATGACTTGAAATCGGTTTTTAGGTGATCAATCAAAAAAGAGCATTAAGAACTTCTCAAACAAATAAAATTAACCAAACCACCAACTTGAATGATTAAAATTCAAATGAAATTATAATGAAGAAAGAAATAAAAACATACCACAATCCAAATGAATGTTGTAGGAGCATTAGCCATCCATCCAAAGATTAGATGCTTTCAGTTCCAAAATAGGATACAAAATTATGTTTTTGCACCTATTTTACCAACTCCATTTCTCCTCTTGAATTACATGAAAAAACTACTCTAAAACTAGCCTAAAAACTATCTAAAATGAGAGGAAAATATGGAGGAAAGAAGAGGAATAAACTAGGAAGAATTTAGAATGTATGTACAATGTTTACAAATGAGAATTTCATGCTTTTATATAGGCCAAGGTGTTGGGCGCTCAGCTGCTTCTTTGCACCGCTCAGCAGCTGATCAAACCCTTCAACATGGGTTTGGTCACTTGGTCAAGTAGCTTGGTCACCTCCTTAAGAATGACTCACCAAGGCTAGTTGTGAGCTACGAGACCAGCTATGATGAGCTACTCCTGAAAAGCCTATGGTGGGCTACTTGAAGTGAGGTCATGCATGACTTCGTGGTTTCTTGATGGGTAAGTTAATTCTGGGTGCACACCGCTGAGCACACATGTGGCACCGCTAAGCTGCCTGCTTGAGCAGCTTTGACCATGCTGACTGAGACCTGGGTGCTTGCTGACCTAGTCAGGTGTCTAGTTCACCGCTGAGCACACATGTGGCACCACTGAGCTGCTTCCTTGAGCAGCTTGGACGTGTGCCAGGCTTGTGTCCGACCGTGCCAAGCTTGTGTCCGACCGTGCCAAGCTTGTGTTCTGACTGTGTCAGGCTTTGTCTGGTGCTAGGCTGAGCGGTCAAGCAGGTTCGCTAAGCTTCCTGCTTGAGCAACTTGGTGTGTGCCAGGTTGGTTTGACTGAGCCAAGTTGGGTCTAACTATGCCATGCTGGTGTCCAGGTCAGCTCAGTGTAGCTTGGTCCATGCTGAGATGCCTGCTTGAGCACCTTGAGTTTGACTTCTTTTTATTCTTGGACCATGAGTCTTTGTTCTATTTTCTTTCTAAATCCTACAAAACATATTAAAGAGAAATACAAACACAAATATACAAGATTGTGATATTTTATCTAAAAAGTATTGTTTTTAAGTTGGTTTTACTCTATTATGCTTAAGATAAGTGCCATAAAAGTGTATGAAATTTAGGTATGTTAGGTATTTTTGGCACTTATCAGTGATGTTTCTAATGGTGGTGGAGTGAGGAGATTTGGTGAGTGATTTAGGGGATGGTGGAAGCTTTGACTTTGCTTGTTTGACAAGCCATTGAACCATGATGTGATTAATACTCTGACTTGATTGATGCAACGTAATTTCGCAATGGAAGTCGTGCCCGAGTATTACTAGGTAACTTCGTCCGAAAATATACGATCTACCGATTTAGGTTTTTTGCCCGAAACGTCGAAACTTGAATTTTGAGGTGAAAAATTCCTAGATATGAGTTACAGACAAACTTGGTGTCTATTTTGGCTAGAAATAATATTTCGAAGCCAACGGCGAAATCAGAATTCGATTCCAAGTTACGGAACTCAAAACCTAGGCGAAAACTCGGTAAAACGACTCGGAATCGTCTCGGAAACTTTTATTCTCCAAAAATCTTGAAAAAAAGGGCAAGCAAGAATATTATAATACAAGACTAAAACTCAAGTAAGGTTTAGCCTAAAACATTACTGATTAATTTCTATAATTAATTCATTAACAACTAATTACTTAATTAAACGTGCTCGAAAAAACACGGTGTTACATAATAGCCGCATTTTACCTCGTTTGTTTGGTAGAGAGTCTATAATTAAAATCAAGTAAAAATATAAATATAAGCTTAATTAAAATATGAATACACTACACATATAATTGTTTGAGATGATTTGTGTCAATACCTTTATATGATTCCATTTGACTTTTTGCTGTAATTTTCTAGAACGAATACAACCTTTGTAAATTTTCAGCCCCACAAACAATAGAAAATGTATTTAAGTACTAAACAACTAAGAAAGTGAAGGTGTAACTTAATGTTTGAATGAGTAGCTCACTTCCTTAGTAAACATTTCTCTCATATTGATGTACTTGTTCGAATCACCATGTGCCAATGAGTCAAAGTAGTAAATTTCTTCATCGACCCAATTAATGACAACCAAAAGCCAATGTCCCCTAACAAAATATATGCACATGGTTAGGAAATGTTAAACACCACAAACATACTAAAGATAATTAAAAAATTCTCACTCGATATTAAAAGGTGTAAGAAATAAATCTGCAGCTCCTTTATAAATGAGGAGAATATTTGCAATTTGTTTTGTCTGTTCCCCAAACTTCTTTTTGGCATTGCCACTCGACACCAAAACGGTAGCATGTGGGGATATGAACATCACCTTCTTCTTATCTTCCAAGACTACAAGTACCTAATATATACACAGATAACAATTGCACCTATCCATTCATGTTTATATACATCCTAGACTTAATTGAAGTAATGTATTCATGAACATTATTCCCGAAGACTTCTTTGGGAAATGATACATCATTATATTATTTTCCAACTTTTGTACATGCTCAAACAACTGAGTACAATAGTTGGTAGTCTTCTTAGAGCTTACATCCCTCGTAGATAGCTTCAAGCTTACTTTCCTCGTAGATAACATCGAGCTCATATCTCTCATAGATGGCTTAGTCTTTGGATTGCTACTTGGGTGAGGTGTACATTTTCCTGAAATATTCAATATAAAACATATCAATTATAGATCAATTTATATATATAATATGTGATTATAAGGTGAAAATCACACCTTAGAAGGAACTACTTGTACAAGGTCTATTGGCCAAGCCATAAAAGTGCTTATAGCCCCTCTAATTGTGAAGATATCCTTATCGAGAGGAATTGACATTAATGCATCATCATTGATTGCAACATCAATCAAGACCTTCACATAATGGTGTGGGATATGTGCATTATGCATCATATTATATGCCGAATTGTGTACTTTCCCAACACCCACCACTCGGCTAGATGGGTTATCCAGGAAAAGTTTGCAAGCACTAATTCCCTATACGTTAGTTAAAATATATAATTAGTTTACGACTATAAATTAAACTAAATGGAAAATAAATTAAAATAAGTTAACTAAATTACCTCAGGAATGAGAATCAGAAGGGAATGCTGTAAGGAGCAGGTGTGCAACTCTGATTGATTGTTGAAGGAATAGTGCCAACAGTAGTAGCTAGTTGTTACCGCTCAATTTCCTTCACCTTCATTGATTGTTCAAAGTCGTTAAACCCTTGCATGAGGTTATCCAATTGATTTTGAACCTAACTCATTTGGGCTTTGGTTGCACGCTTTGGGTGGGGTACAAATGTTTGTTGGCTAATCCCAAATCCTGCCCCCCGGATACGACCAGGGTACTGAGGCAGTCCTACTGCCTTATCAAGTATAATGCGACTATCCGATTGTGTCGCCTTTTCTTTTAGGGAAACCTCACAAATCAAGAAAAATATAAGTTAATTAATCACATTTTGATAAATAAAAATTATGGAAATTAAGTATAATTAAAAAATAAGCACTTACATCACAGTTTGCCGTTTCTTGAACTTGTTCATTATCAACGATACCATCCTTGTTCTTATGGGCATCCACCCATAGAACATTGAGTTCTACTCCATGTGGAGTCAAAGGTGTATCGCTTTTGTTTTCTAGCTCCCAAAACATAACCAATAATAATGTAATTAGATAAATGGATACAAAATATAACCAATAATAATGTAATTAGATATATGGATACAAAATATAACCAATAATGTACTTACAAATTAACAATAATTATAATTTTTTCCTCGATTCCTCTATACCCCGCTCGAGAATCTCGGTATGGATACAAAGGCTTAGATGTCCCCTTGCGGTTTTCATGACTTAGTTTCTACAAAAACAAACACCATTAACATCAACAATCGTATATATATGTATATACAAAAACATATATAATAATAAAGTCAATACGTATAAGATGATTTTACCAAGAAAGACTCGTCTTGTGTGCGTGTAGTGACAAAAGCCTTTCAATCCTCATCTTCAATGACATTTGCATATTTCTTTGGAGGTTTGAGGTTGATATTTGCATCAACATCTACATTTTCTGGCATTAGTTCTGAATTGTCGGAGAGCCTTACCGCCAGATTTAAGGATATAATCCTTATTATTAGGTATCAGTGGTTACAATACACCTAGAAGGGG